>NC_068939.1:95372238-95623480 GCF_016801865.2 Culex pipiens pallens | reverse complement strand
CACAGGGACGATGACGGTGGGGACGATGACGGTGGTGACGACGGTATTAACGTTACCATCCGGAATGTATTTCCGCCAAAGCTTGAAACCCCGGTTCCGGGAACACCGGAAAATGTCCGTCCACTAAACTGGGAAGAGTTAAGTGGATCACAAAAGCGCAAGTTCTCAAAGCTTCGAAAAAGTGGAATGCCAAGAGACCAAGCGTTCCTTTCGGTCCAACAGTCAACGTCCACTCCCAAGAGAACCAGGAATCTAAACAAAACCAACGAAAGTGAAGACAACCCAATCCAAAAGCGGAAGAAAGAGGCTGACACAAGCGTTAACAGTCGCCTGGAAAATGTTCGCCACGGAAAACCGGCGAGTTCACAGCAACAACAACAGCATCAACAATATCAACAACAGCAGCAGAAGAAACAGCAACAACAACAACAGCAGCAACAACAGCAGCAGCAGCAGAAACAACAACAACAACAGCAGCAACAGCAGCAGAAACAACAACAGCAGCAACAGCAGCAGAAACAACAACAGCAGTTGCAACCATCGTACAGGGATGTTGCAGGCTTCGTCCGTGTCGGGATTCTTCCTGCCAAATACCCACAATGCCAGTTTACAGAACGACAGATGCAGATCGTGCAGGATGCTATTCTGTACAATGTTACTCTGCAACGGAATGAGCAGTTCAAGCCCAAATTTACCAACTGCTGGCAACGTTACGGATGCCTTGTGATCAACTGTCAGGACATCCAAACTGCTCAATGGTTGGATCATTTGGTGCCGACGCTGTCGCCGTGGGAAGGTGCCGACCTCGTTGCAATCGAGGCCAGCAACATCCCAAGGTTGGAGGTCCTGATCGGATTCTTTCCCCAAAGCGTGGCCGATGACGATCAGGCAATCAAGGTTTTCATCGAAAGCCAAAACGACGGACTGTCTACGGAGAATTGGAGGGTCCAGGACAGGAAGGTTGTTTTTGAAAAGCATGTTGAGTGGCTTTTCACGGTCGACGAGGCCTCAATGACCCACTTCAAGGATCACAACTTTCAAATTAACTATAAATTTGGTCAAACACACATTAGGAAAAAGCAAGGTAAGACAGACAAACAAGATAACGATGAAAACATGGGCAACATGAGTGACAATCCGACTGGCCTGAATCAAGACAACTGCCGTGAACCTGGGAACTCAAAGCTCTCCAAAAACCAAGGAGAGCAAAATGTCCCGGGTCATAGCAGGAACAAAGATTCAAAGTCAGGAGGAGAGTCCTCAGAAAATGCTCAGCTAAATAACAACCATTCTGGGACCCATGTGGACCAGAAAACAAAAACCTACTCAAAACAAAACACTCGTGCAGGCAACCCGAAGGACAAATCTGTTTCGGGGACCTCCAAGAACTCCAAAAATTCCGGGACATCAAACCGGGAACACTCCGGTGAGCACAAGGATAAACGTCCGTATGCTCCGATGGACTGGAAGGACAATGGGGGGTCAAGGTCCCGAAACCGGTTCTTCAGGGGTACATCGCCGGGTTATTCAACAGCTTCCGGAACCAAAACGGACCGGTCATCCTCACTACCATCCAAGTACAACAGATCCTCTGGTCATTCCTATGATCAGAACAAAAGACAACACTATCCTTAAGGGTAAGACAAACAAAATCAAATGCAAAATTTTCTCTTTTTCATCAGATAAATGAGCAAAACAATCAAATTTTTACAGATAAATCTCCACCATGCTAAAGGCGCATCAGGAGTCCTCTGTCAAACATTTACAAAAGAAAATGTTGGTGTCGCTCTAATCCAAGAACCATGGGCCCATAAGGGACAGGTTCTGGGATTAGACACTAAAAAAGGCAAAATTATTTACAATGATATGTACGAAAACCCAAGAACAGCGATTTTAATAAACCGAGATTTAAAATTTGTACCTGTAACAGAATTTATACTCAAAGATATAGTTGCGATAAAACTACAAATTCCCACGGCACGGGGTGAAACGGAAGCCTACATAGCTTCGGCGTATTTTCCCGGAGATGTGAGTGAAGTTCCTCCACCTGAAGTTGCCTCTTTCATAAAATTTTGCAAACAAAACAACAAACAGTTTATAATTGGGTGCGACGCCAATTCACACCATACTATTTGGGGTAGCACCGACATCAACAACAGGGGTGAAGACCTTTACGAATACATATCTACGAATAACATCGATTTATGTAACAAAGGAGATCACCCTACATTTATTACAAAAACGAGACAAGAAGTGCTTGATCTAACAATGAGTAGCCCTTTCATAACAATACACATCAAAAAATGGCATGTGTCTGATGAGGAATCTCTCTCAGATCACAGACATATAGAGTTTGAATATGATCCCGGAGAATTAATGACACTATCATACAGAATACCTAGGAAAACAAACTGGGAAAAGTACAAAAGGAATCTACTATTTAACAACCTAACATTATCACAGAACATTGAAACAAAAAACCAATTGGACAAAGCAGCACAGAACGTTACTGAGGCCATCATGTTAGCGTTCAATGCAAGCTGTCCAATCAAAAAAGGAAAATCGAATCGAGATGTTCCGTGGTGGAACGAAACGCTTAGGAATCTTAGGAAAAATACAAGAAGGCTATTTAAACAAGCAAAAAAATCAAAACAGTGGGATCAGTATCGAAGTGCCCTAACAACTTACAACAAAGAACTGAGAAAATCGCAAAGGAAATCTTGGCAATATAACTGTGAAAAAATTGAAAAAACTCCAGATGTAGCAAAGCTACAAAAAGTTCTTTCAAAGGAACATTCTAATGGTCTGGGAAGCCTAAAGAAAGCAGACGGAACATTTACCGAAAATAATACGGAAGTATTAAAAGTTATGATGGAAACTCACTTTCCAGGCTCTAAATTAGTATCCAGTAATGTTGGTGGTGGTAAATATGAGGATGACCGTGGACCAACAAGGACTACGTTTACAAACTCAAATTTACCAAACAGCATATTTACTCGATCTAAAGTAGCGTGGGCAGTGCATTCTTTCGAACCTTTCAAATCTCCCGGATTAGACGGTATTTTTCCAGCTCTTATACAACATGGGGGAAAAAAACTTATTGAACACCTTTCAAATATTTTCAAAGCAAGTCTCACTTTGGGACACATTCCACAAATATGGAGTAAAACTAGAGTAGTTTTCATTCCTAAAGCTGGAAAAAAAGATAAAACAATCCCAAAATCATTCAGACCAATAAGTCTCACATCTACAATGCTTAAAATTATGGAAAAAATCGTTGATGAATATATAAAATCAAAATTCTTAAAAAAACGTCCTCTTAGCAGGTTTCAGTTTGCTTATCAATCAAACAAATCAACAATCACAGCCTTACATGAGCTGGTAACACGATTAGGAAAATCACTGGAGATTAAAGAAATAGCTCTTGCAGCATTTCTGGATATAGAAGGTGCTTTTGATAACACGTCATTCAATTCTATAAAAAACTGTATGATTAAAAGAGGTTTTGATTCCTGCATCGTGCAGTGGATTATGACAATGTTAGATAACCGAATTGTCTCTGCAGAATTGGGAATATCAACTTTAACTGTTAAAACCACTAGGGGATGCCCACAGGGAGGTGTATTATCTCCTCTGTTGTGGTCACTGGTTGTAGATGATCTTCTCAATAAACTGACAGATGATGGATTTGAAGTTATCGGGTTCGCAGATGATTTGGTTATACTAGTACGTGGAAAGTTTGATCTCACTATCTCCGAACGTATGCAGCATGCTCTTAATCTCACTTCCCAATGGTGCAGAAATGAAAAACTTAATGTTAACGCCGCAAAAACAGTCCTGATTCCGTTCACGCGCAGAAGGAAACTGACTCTTAAAACCTTAAAAATTAACGGCTTAGATTTACAATACTCAAAACACGTAAAATTCTTGGGCGTGTTGTTGGACGAAAAACTGAATTGGAACATCCATTTAGAGCAGGTGGTTAACAAAGCCACAAATGCTTTATGGATCAGCAGAAAAACGTTTGGGAAACATTGGGGTTTAAAACCAAAAATGATACAATGGATTTACACAGCTATTATAAAACCTAGAATAACATATGCCGCTCTTGTATGGTGGCCAAAAACAAAACAAACAACAACTCAAAAAAAATTAGAAAAACTACAACGCTTAGTTTGTCTCTCTATAACCGGGGCAATGCGAAGTACACCAACCAAAGCCTTAAACGCATCTCTTCACATTCCTCCCTTGTACCAGTTTGTGCAAATGGAGGCTGCAAAGAGTGCGCTGAGGTTAAGAAAAATACAAAGCACAGTGGAAAGCTCTAGCATTGAGCATCTAAAGATAATATCTTTTATAAAAATTAACAAAAATGTATTTATGACTAGTGACTGGATGGAGAGCACGTTGAACTTAGACGAACCATTCAAGGTGATTGAAACAAATCGCAATGAGTGGGAGTCAGGAGGGCCTCGCGTTTCACCAGGATCTATAATATTTTACACAGATGGTTCAAAAATGGGAAATAAGACAGGTGCAGGGATTACGGGTCCAGGAGTTAGTGTATCGATTCCAATGGGTCAGTGGACAACAGTATTTTTGGCAGAAATTTATGCTATCTTAGAATGTGCATCCATTTGTCTTAGAAGGAATTACAGACTTGCAAAAATTTGTATTTTCTCAGACAGTCAAGCTGCGTTAAATGCTCTAAAATCACCAACATGCCAGTCTAAGCTAGTATGGGAATGCAGGAAACTTTTGAAACAATTAGCATCTAAAAATCAAGTACATCTGTACTGGGTTCCGGGCCACCGGGGTATAGATGGAAACGAAAAAGCCGACCTTCTTGCTAGAAATGGGTCAGAAGGGCACTTCATTGGCCCAGAACCCTTCTGCGGGGTCTCAAAAAGCGTATTAAAAATGGAGTTTGTAAAACATGAGGAAAAGACGATTCAGTTAAACTGGACGAAAACACAATTACTGAGACAATCTAGGGAGTTCATCACTCCCTCTACTCAAAAATCAAAAAAAAATACTCAATCTGAACAAGAAATATCTAAATATCTATATCGGGCTTATAACAGGACACTGTCCGTCTAGATATCATTTGAAAAAGCTAGGTCTTTGTCAAATAGATATCTGTCGGTTCTGTGACTGTGAAACCGAAACATCAAAACATCTAATATGCGACTGCAGCGCACTATCTGCAAGGCGAAGGCAGATTCTTAACAGGCCTATTTTAAGCCCTAAAGAGATCTGGCAAGAAAACCCCAGTAAGGTAGTTGATTTCATTTTAGAAATTATACCTGAATGGGGCATACCGCAACGTCAGCCAATGACAGTCACCCTAAATGGTAACGTGTCATCCTGAAGACTGCGATAATAAAATGGGTATACCGCAATAGATCAAAGTCATGGTCGCAGTGGTCTCAACCCAACAAAAAAAAAAAAAAGCCTTTGACCCGCAAAATTGGCGACCAGTGAGAGTTGTGCCAGGTGTTGAAACCTTCCAGAGGTGAGCGGTTCAGGTGCCCCCCCTACACTGGAAGAAACCCTTAGATAGCCAGCAACTCGACATACGGGACTTAGTTCCTTTCTTTAGTAAAATGTTGGAAAATTAATAAAGTTTGCATTTCACAGTGTACCCAAAAAGCCAAAAATCATGCCCGTGTTGAAATCTACTTAAACACTGCAGGCTGGGCAGCCTGCCACCCTTCTAGCCTACCCCCAAACGGGTCCACCAAAGGTCATCCCCACACTAAACTGTGCACATTTTGGAAAACCCAGGGCCAGGTCCTGGATGAAGATGCACGATGACGCTGCACCCTTTTCCGCGCTCAATGCAAGGGTTTTGTGCGCCGAATAAAAGCGTTCATCACCGAACACAGAGCTGATGCTGCTGCAGAGTTCGTTCCATTTCCGCTGTTCCTCAACCCCCAGAAAGACCCCCTTCGGATTCAATCCGGGCGTTCTAGTTGGGGTTGCCCCGCCACCAACACGGTGTAATTTCGAAAGTCATTAGCAATTTTGCACGCTGTGGTGGTGTGTGTCATGGGTGTGATGGATCGCGCTGCTCCCAGCGATGGTAATAGCCGTCGGAGGGTGGCCGATGCCCTTAAAGGCGTCGTCTGGTGGCCTCGGCGAAAACTAACCCCTCCCGATGCCGTTGGTCCAGATTTCAGAATGCGCGTTGAATCCAGGAAGTAATGAGGTCAGATTAGAGGCGCTTTTGTTGGTGCGATGAAACGTGAAATATGAACTGGGCGATAGCATCGTGGCGTTCCGGCAACCTGAAACGACAACAAAGAGTTGTCTGGGGTTTTCAGTCGTGGTGGTCATGCTAGCTTCCAGACACACCAGGTTAGGCTCCGGCTTTAATCGTCAAATTTATTGAAAATTTGCATAAATCTACGGCGCAAAGTTCACTTGGTTGGTATGCGAGTCGTCTGGACCATCTGGACCACTTCTCACCGGAAGATGATAAGCCGGGCGAGCCGCAGCAAATGAACAGCGTACAGTGAACAGCCCAAAGAAGCTTTAATGAATTGATTATTGTGTGGTATCACCTGCTGCTGGACAAGACTAGAACTACAACTGCTGCTGGACTTCCTTTGGATGGCCGGCGTTGAAATAACATGCCTAGTACTGGTGAACGGAGGGGACTTTGTCGATGGGCTTTGTGTTTAATGCTCTTGGATGAAGGAGACACGAACATGGCGTGGCTACAAGGAGACTTAGAAGTCTTACGAGACGTTCTAGTACAATGTGAGTTGTGAACAGTGAACTTTCTTGGTTTACGGCGACTCAATGATTTAGTTGAGATTTCGATTAAGCGTGTTGGTTATCAAAGTCTTTAAATAATTGCACGGTCTAACCATAAACTACGTGATTCAATCTCACCTATCTTGACTGTACAACTTTTCTTTTTTTTTTTTAGTTCGATCTAATCATTTGCATCATGTTTTGTTTCCTCACTTTAAGTTAACTTCTCTTATGAAATTTCACGAAGGATGTGAAGATCCACTTATTTAACAGTACTGACTCGAGGCAACAGTCCAAACCATAACCGCGTTAAACGAGTGTATTTCACTAACATCATTTAATGGGCGTAACTCGACAATGTAATTTTAGAGTTTTTACATAAATCGTTAAAATTTGTTTCAAAAAATTGTCAGTTTTGGCCTTTGCCAATATTTTTCAATGTTTATATCGCCCCCCCCCCCCCCCTTCAAAATCGGTCCGAAAAATCAGGGAGCCAAAATAGTAGTTTATGCAACAAGTTACAAAAACAGGATTTTTTCAGCACGAGTCGTACATTTATCCAACGAGGTTCACCGAGTTGGATAAATACGAAGAGTGCTGAAAAAATCAAGTTTTGCAACGAGTTCCATACAACATTTTTTGCAATTCCAAAAAACACACACTGAGTGAAATTTTATGTCAAATTTTAATGTATTTTGTCAATAAATCGTTTAAATCAAAAAAATGTTGAAAAGTGTTACTTTTCGAAACAAGTGCTGAAAAGTTCAACTTTTCAGCACCCATTTGAGTGCTGAAAAGTAGAACTTTTCAGCATTTATTTTGAAAAGTGTTGCTATTCGATTCTGTTATTTTTGGTACAGAAAAGTAGGCTATTTCGTCGTTCAAGAATCACAGGAAAAGTAAGTAGTTTCACGACGGAATTGCAAAAAAATATTTTTTCAAAAAAATATCAAAATTTCATCAAAAGTCTAAGCAACTTAGAACAATCTTAAATGCCTTTTTCTGCATGGTTAATCATATTTAACATGTTTGGACTCTTTTAAAAATATTTTGAACTTTTATGAAATTACAATGTACAGCACCGCAAAAACTTTTTTTTCTCGCAAAAATAAAATTTTCGTCAGTATTTAGAAATTTTGGAAATCAATGATTGCAAAACAACTGGACAGGTGTATGATGCATTTTAAAACACTTTTTTCATTCAAATGTTGAAACCGAGGTGTGATTTAAATTTTTAGCTTTTAAATAAACTTACGAAATCACGACAAAATGAAGCCTACTTAAGAGGCAGTATTTGTAAATTCTGCTCGGTTTGTTCTAGAGGTCGTATCGAGGTGCTCCGATTTGGATGAAACTTTCAGCGTTTGTTTGTCTATACATGAGATGAACTCATGCCAGTGGGGTAAAATGGGCCTTGAAATTTGAGGTCCAAAAAACCTAAAAAATCTTAAAATTGCTCGCATTTCCGTAAAACTTCATCAATTCCAACTCTCGTAGATGCATTTGAAAGGTCTTTCGAAGCACTTCAAAATGGGCCATAGACATCCAGGATCGGTTTGACTTTTTCTCATAGCTCTTGCTAATTACTGTTAAAAATTGATTTTTTTAAAACCTTAATATCTTTTTGTAACAGCCTCCAACACCCATACTCTTGTAGGTCAAAAGTTAGGGAATTTCATGGACTATAAGCCTACGATAATAACTTTTTGGCCAATCGCAGTTTTTCTCGTGGTTTTTCGATTTTTCTACAACAAACATTTTACAACGTTAGTTTTTGCCCTGTAGGCCACGGAGACGGCACTTTTTGGTCTCAATTTTGTCATATTTGGAATCCTCGGAAAATTTCACGTTAGTTAGAAGTATTGGAGTTGGTTGGAAAAATTGCCATATAGAATGAATTAAAATATTTCTTAACAATTTGGTGGATTACGGGTGAAACAGGTTTTCGCCTACTTGATACAGCATTTGACGCATTGATCGCAGGGTAAATAAAATCAATTTCTTTTTTCAAAAATGTTTTATTTAATTATTTTTTAAATCAAATTTACCACTCCAATACTTCTAACTAACGTGAAATTTTCCGAGGATTCCGAATATGACAAAATTGAGACCAAAAAGTGCCGCTATGGAGGCCTACAGGGCAAAAACTAACGTTGTAAAATGTTTGTTGTAGAAAAATCGAAAAACCATGAGAAAAACTGCGATTGGCCAAAAAGTGAATCCCGTAGGCTTATAGTCCATGAAATTACCTATCTTTTGACCGATGGGAGTATGGGTGTTGGAGGCTGTTGCAAAAAGATATTAAGGTTTTAAAAAAATCAATTTTTAACAGTAATTAGCAAGAGCTATGAGAAAAAGTCAAACCGATCCTGGATGTCTATGGCCCATTTTGAAGTGCTTCGAAAGACCTTTCAAATGCATCAAAGAGAGTTGGAATTGATGAAGTTTTACGGAAATGCGAGCAATTTTAAGATTTTTTAGGTTTTTGGACCTCAAATTTCGAGGCCCATTTTACCCCACTTCCCTTTGTCGTAGAGGGCTCATATTTGGCATGAGTTCATCTCATGTATAGACAAACAAACGCTGAAAGTTTCATCCAAATCGGAGCACCTCGATACGACCTGTTACACATTGGTGAAAAACTCGCTCTTAAAGGCGATTCTAAGTCACAAAAGTGTTTGCATATACATTAGACAGTTATGCGAAAACGGACAGGGCAAAAGAAATCGAAAAGCTACGATATCTTACATTTTGTAGGAAACATCGGTAGACAAGCAACTACAAACGAGTATATTTCGAGCCATAAACTATATGCGCCAGCATTCCTGCGCCAGTATTCGAAGCTCAACTTGACAACTTGGCGACTTGGCGACTTGGCGACAAAGCGTCGAAAATCGATGCAGTGTGATTTTTTAGCGATTTTTCCGATTAAAATTCATGCTGGATCGTAATATTTACGAACATGAAAATTACGTCCAGCCATAAAGTAAACCCATAACTTTCATTAGTTAGAAAGGCAGAAATGACAATAATTTTCTTCACTGTTCGAAAATATGCTTTGCACGGTTGCTTTCCCTTCATAAAGTATTTTAAAACCGCAAAAAAGATTTTTTTTGAAAAAAAAATTGAGTCAGTTCAGATTGAAAATTTTTAAAACTTTATTTGACAATATTCTAGATTTCTAATCTAATCTAATTCACTCTAATCCTTTTGCACACATAACATTTTCGTGATCGTGAATTATGTTCATGAATTTGAGAACCACGAAGGAATTTATTCATGCGTATGGTGCATTTATTTGCACTTTAAACGTGAACATAATTCTTCGTGGTACTACTGCTTATGACATATTTCCTGAACACTATCAAAGTTACCAAATAAATAAAAAATCCCTTTTCCAGGTACAGATTTTCTAATATTCACATGTCCATTTTGATTTCCCAAAATCCATTAAAAAACATTTTTTATGTCTAAATGCACATAAAACGATAAAAAAAATATCTTCAAAGTTAATTTGTTTACTACTCATATCTGAAAAATTAACACAATTTCTCAATTTGATCATTATACTTTCAAATGGTAATACAATCTTCTCGGAACTTCAAACAATACCAAGCACCTAGCACAAAACTTCGATCCTTAAACATATCCTAGCCCAGCAACAACTCAGGATGCAATCGTGACTGTGGAACGTGCAAGTTGCGTGCGAATTTACACAGTTGCTGTTTGTTGCTGGCTATACAGACCACCTTCCCACGTATCATGTCGTTCTATGTGACCTGCCCTCGTGCGTCTTCCTAGAGTTCTAGTTTCCTGCTGGTTTCCACCAGGTTCATCGAAGCAGTGGCCCAGTTAGCATTAAATGGCTTTGCGGTGGCCACACTTGTTCTGCTGCGCCTGTGTCTATGTTATTAAAATTAATTCTATATCAGTGCTTGGCTAAAGACGTGATAATGAAAAGATGAAGACCTGGCATGCTCTGGCTGTTCTGCATTTTGCTAGGCCTGAGAAAACCATATTTTCCTTTCACCAACTAATTTCTAATTTATGTTTCTGGCTCATTTCGAGCGTATGCTGCCGACTTCTTGTCGACCCTATTGTGCGATCTTGGCCACGTACAACAGCTTCAAACGCTTGTTCCCCGATACAGTTCGGAATTATGGGGATACAATATTTATTCACTGGCCATTTCGTCGCATTCGTGCTGACTTGGCGAACTAAGTACGTTCTTCAAGAATAAATTTCTTAGATCACATGGAGAAGTATGAAAACTCAACTTGACCTAAAATCGACATGTGTCAGCACAGCACAACCTCGACCACATGTGAGTATCTGTACCAGGTGATGATGTTGTTTAGAATCCCACAAAGCAACAACAACACCGGGCCCACGTGAGATCGGACCTCGAAGAACCCTCAAACGCCGGCAACGGGCAATATTTATAGTTTCCGACCTGCTGCCTGCTGGAATGAAAATGTTTTATTACAATTAGCAACTCTGTGGAAAGGAAATGAAGCGGTTTGCTGGAATCATTACGGTGTGTTGGTTTGCTAATCGAGAACAAAAGATTGCGGTTTTGCCACTCGGATTGCGATTGTTGTTTCTGTTCGCCGACCACACACACACACAAACAATAACTCCATTGGTTGTGGTTTGACTGTTGCTTACGATTCTTTGGAATGGTCTTGAAGTCTCCGACTGTGGGAAACCAATCTGTTGAGGACGATAAGGATGTTGGAGTCATTTCCTTTGTAAATTATGCGCCTGCAATAATTGTGATTGAAAAGTAGGAAAAGCCACCAACGGGGCGGAAATGAACCTTTTCAATGATGTTGATTTCCTCAAGGCGAAGTATAAAATTTAATGTGTTTTGGGA
Organism: Culex pipiens pallens; assembly: GCF_016801865.2. Classification (NCBI taxonomy): domain Eukaryota; kingdom Metazoa; phylum Arthropoda; class Insecta; order Diptera; family Culicidae; genus Culex; species Culex pipiens. The sequence continues at coordinate 95,611,842 of NC_068939.1, read as the reverse complement.
TCGATAAATTGAGGACTGAAAAAATATTACCTGTTGTTGACAACGATGATATAGCCTAGATATCCCTGAAGAAAACTGCATATCCGGCAGAAACGTTTGTTCTGTATTAACTCGTTGCCTAATTTGACTCACAGTTTGAAAAAAAAAACACTGATTTTAAATGCTGGGTCAACGAAATATGCCAAGTACTGCATACATATAAGCGTTTTGAGATTAGGCTAGTACTGGCAAATCAATCCTACACGGAAAGGAGTTACATCTAAAATTTAAAAATTCAAATAAGCTGCCTTCAGATTGGTGAAACAGTGCTTTTTTTTTTTTGGTTGAATTATCTAAAATTACAGATGGGAGCGGCCGTGGCTGACCGGTTACGGTGTTCGCTTTGTATGCGAATGGTCCTGGGTTCGATTCCCATCTGCTCCCAGCGAGAAAGTATAGGAAATATAATTCTTGAAACTCTGAACATGAACAAAAAATCAAAGTCGCTCGAGTCGGGGTTCGATCCCCCGTCCTTTGGATTGGTATGTAAAAATGCTAACCACTTGGCCATTGAGACTTGGTGAGCTATATCTGGAATTAGAAATACTGTTACTACAAACTATATACGCGCTGGGTCCTTGTCCATTTGAGCAGTTCTCTACGAAATCGATCTTTTTTTGAATTTTAATTTTTCTAATTTTTAAACAAGCTGAAACTTTTTTGATGCCTTCGGTATGCCCAAAGAAACCATTTAGCATCTTTATTTTATTCCATATTAGTTTCCTTACAAACTTGGCAGCTGTCCATACAAAAATGATATTTGAAAATTCAAAAATCTGTATCTTTTGAAGGAATTTTTTGATCGATTTGGTGTCTTCGGAAAAATTGTAGGTATGGATAAGGACTACACTGAAAAAAATGATATACGGAATTTTTTTTTGTGATTTTAAATTTAACTTTTTGTCACTAAAACTTGATTTGCAAAAAAAAACACTATTTTTATTTTTATATGTTTAGGGGACATAAAATGCCAACTTTTCAGAAATTTCCAGGTTGTGCAAAAAATCTTTGACCGAGTTATGAATTTTCGAATCTATACAGATTTTTTCAAAAAATCGAAATATTGGTCGCAAAAAGTTTTCAACTTCATTTTTCGATGTAAAATCAAATTTGCAATCAAAAAGTACTTCAGTGAAATTTTCATAAAGTGCACCGTTTTCAAGTTATAGTCAAAAGGTAAACTTTTTGAAAATAGTCGCAGTTTTCCATTTTTCATATTAGTGCACATGTTTGCCCACTTCTGAAAAAAATATTTTTGAAGGGCTGAAAAAAATCTCTAAATTTAGCTTTTAAGAACTTTGTTGATACGACCTTTCGTTGCTGAGATATTTCCATGCAAAGGTTTAAAAAGCAGGAAAATTAATGTTTTCTAATTATCACCCAAAAAACCCACCATTTTCTAACGTCGATATCTCAGCAACTAATGGTCCGATTTACAATGTTAAAATATGGAACATTCGTGAAATTTTCCTATCTTTCCAAAAACTATATTTTTAAGATTTTCAAATCAAGACTAAAATTTCGAAAGGGTCAAACATTCAATTTTATAATAAGTTGATTTAAGTTTAATGAAGTTATATAAAGCGAAATTAAGTATGATCAAGTTTAAAAAAATCAAATTATTTAAAATTAAGTTTAATCAATTTAAGTTAAGTTAAATTAAGTAAGTCATGTTTAGTTACATGAAATTATGTTAAATAAAAATTTAATAAGGGTGAAACAAATTTTATTTAAATTTTTTTGTCACCTGCCCCTTCACCCTTTCACGCCTCTTCAAATTTGGCCCAACAAAATAAATATTTTTTTTCAAAAAACTTCAATCTTTCATTGGGAATTTAAGTGCAATCAGCTGAAATCCATTTAAAAATGCATTCCTCTGCGTTTAAAACCATTGTTTGCATGTTTGAGTTTATTTTAAAATCATTTGAGTTTTTGAAAGATTTTGATGTTTAGTACCGCGAAATCTTTTTATTCGCTAAAATTTTTGTTTTCTTCAAATCTTACATTGGTTGAAAACTAATGATTGCAAAACATCTAAACTTGTGTAAAATACATGTTTAAAAATTCAATTGCATTCAAATGGCTTTTTTTTTGTTATTAGTTAATTTGTTGGCTTGTTTTTAATCAGCAAAATTAATTAAAAATGGTAAAATTTAGTCGAAATTTGTTGCAAATATTTTTACAAGTTTATGTCATACGACCTCCTCCCGCCCCCCCCCCCCCTCCCCTTCCGGTTAATGGAAATAAAAGTCCCTCTCCCTCCCCCCCCACAGTGGTCGGAAACGCAAATTTAGCAGGAATAATTTATTTCCGCTTCAGGGATGCATTTTCGAGCTTCGGTGTCTAAGAAGCATTTGTTAAAAATGAAATTCTACATCTTTTGGTCAAAACGATATTAGGGTGGTCCAACAATTTCTAATATTTTCAAAAACTATCTTCGCTTCTAGATGAGATAGAGGTATACTTTCTTCGACAGTATTGTAGTACTAGCCATTTCAAACAACTTTGTCGAAGACACCAAATCTCTATCTCTTAATCTGATCATTCTACAGCATTTTATATGAAAAGCAGTAGGGTGGCCCATCAAAAAAGTGTTTTTATTGCGTATCTTTTTTGTATTATTTTTGGCAATTTTGGTGTCTTCGGGACATATTTAGAGCATAAAAATACGCGTCTTTTGAAATGTCAACGAAGTCGCTAGGTCATTTTGGTAAAAAGTTACAGCGTTTTTAAAGTTTTTAATAGGCCTTTTTCAAATGTTTGTATCTTTTCGAGGGGGACACAAAAAAATACGCTCCGCGGTGCATCTGAAAGCTCAAAACTTCTTCTTTAATATGAATATAACATCTCAAAAGGGTTTTTCTTAAACCCAAGTTACAGCGATTTAAAAATGGTCATTTTATGAGATTTTGTACCATGCTCTATGAGAAAATTTACATGAATATCGCATTAATCAGTATCAAAACTGCTCTTAGTGAGCTCAAATGCAGGTAAAATTGGTTTGTGGACAAACGTGGTCGAACCTGGTTTTTATGGCAACTAGGGTGGTCTTAGATGACCTAGGGTGGTTCATATTCGTTCACTCTTATAAGATATGATTTTTTTTAAATTCGCATAGAAAGAAAAATAAAAAAAAACATTTAAACAAAATTCAAATACATAACTTGTTTTAAATAGTAAAGCACCTGAGGATATGATATCTGATTAGGGTGGCTCAAATTAATTAGAAAATAAAAAGATTAAAGATTAAAGATTTTATTTGTTAGAAAATGTATTTTAACATCTTATTATTCCTCTACGTTTTGGTAACCCGTCTTTAATTTGTATCTTTTTAATAGAATAAAACTTTCCATGTATTTACTGTGTTAAAGGGTGCCATTTGCTTCATACAATTTTGCCCATACAAAATGGGAATGTGAATATTCGTAAACATGATACATTTTCTTATAGATTTAGCGTCTTGAAAAAGTTGTAGGTTATGATTTGAACCCTTAAAATAGTTTCAGGGAAAAATGCACACTTTAGAAATTGATATTAAAGTTGATTTACCAAAACTTTTATTTTATTTCTGAAAATTTGTTATATTTGTAAGGAAACATCATTTAGGCTAGTGTTCAGGTTTTGTTGTAAAACTTGGTACTAAATTTGTTTGATTAAATGCACCGTTATCATTGTTTGCATTTTTAGGTAAAAAGATATACATTGGAAAAGGATCCGCGTATTGGCATACAAATTATACAAAATGACTCCTTTTGTCAAAGAAAATGCATGGGAAGTTTTATCCTATTAAAAAAATACAAATAAAAAACGATGTACCAAAACGTAGAGGAATAATAATATGTTAAAATACATTTTCTAACGAATAAAATCTTTAATCTTTTTATTTTCTAATTAATTTGAGCCACCCTAATCAGATATCATATCCTCAGGTGCTTTACTATTTAAAATTAGTTATGTATTTGAATTTTGTTTAAATGTTTTTTTTTTATTTTTCTTTCTATGTGAATTCAAAAAAAATCATATCTTATAAGAGTGAACGAATATGAACCACCCTAGGTCATCTAAGACCACCCTAGTTGCCATAAAAACCAGGTTCGACCACGTTTGTCCACAAACCAATTTTACCTGCATTTGAGCTCACTAAGAGCAGTTTTGATACTGATTAATGCGATATTCATGTAAATTTTCTCATAGAGCATGGTACAAAATCTCATAAAATGACCATTTTTAAATCGCTGTAACTTGGGTTTAAGAAAAACCCTTTTGAGATGTTATATTCATATTAAAGAAGAAGTTTTGAGCTTTCAGATGCACCGCGGAGTGTATTTTTTTGTGTCCCCCTCGAAAAGATACAAACATTTGAAAAAGGCCTATTAAAAACTTTAAAAACGCTGTAACTTTTTACCAAAATGACCTAGCGACTTCGTTGACATTTCAAAAGACGCGTATTTTTATGCTCTAAATATGTCCCGAAGACACCAAAATTTCCAAAAATAATACAAAAAAGATACGCAATAAAAACACTTTTTTGATGGGCCACCCTACTGCTTTTCATATAAAATGCTGTAGAATGATCAGATTAAGAGATAGAGATTTGGTGTCTTCGACAAAGTTGTTTGAAATGGCTAGTACTACAATACTGTCGAAGAAAGTATACCTCTATCTCATCTAGAAGCGAAGATAGTTTTTGAAAATATTAGAAATTGTTGGGCCACCCTAATATCGTTTTGACCAAAAGATGTAGAATTTCATTTTTAACAAATGCTTCTTAGACACCGAAGCTCGAAAATGCATCCCTGAAGCGGAAATAAATTATTCCTGCTAAATTTGCGTTTCCGACCACTGTGCCCCCCCCCCCTTTACACGACTTTGGTCAGAGTCGAGAGAATTTAATTAACAAAACTAATACAATTTTATAAAATTCAACAAATCTCAAGTAATTCTCTTTTTTTTAATCAAAATTACGGTCCATTTAATAGATTTTAATATAATCTAATGTAACCCTTTCGCAGCTAGTCATTCGAGGGCATCCTGGAAAATGCTTTATCCTTTTTTTTAATTCGAGTAAATTTAGTTAAATTCATTTAAATGATGTTATTTTTTGTTTAATTTAGTTAAATTTGAACTTTTTGAAGTTAGTAAAAGTAGCTTTTTTGTATTTTTTGCAGTAAAATGATCAAAATGGGGTTAAAGCGTTTTTTATCATTTTACAGAATAAGTCTAAGGTAATTTTTTAAAAGGTCCTCACTTTGCTTGAAAATGCACATTTGAATTAACATGGGGCTTTAGGACCCTATTAACGTGAAGATTTCCATCATTGCCATGATTTTTCATTCAAAGATATAAATTTTGCGTCGTTTTCAACATTTTGACAAAATTCCTTCTACAAGTTGTTTAGAATAGTGCCCTACACATGCTGATACTTTTTGATAACGATTATCCCATTCCTTGTAAAGTTATGGAAATCGTCATTAAACAATGATTGCCGACTAGGACGTCAATGATTGTACCACAAAATTATATAAATTTTAAAACTCATTTGATTTAGATCAAAAATTCTTTCAGTAGCTTCAAGAACTCAACAACCGGCACATGCTGATTTCTTTTTTGCAGAAATTCGTTGAATTGAATTTAATACAGAATATTTTATAGTGATGATCTTCGAAAATGATCAACGGCTTATCCTTAATGAAAAAAAAATGAAAAACAATTCGACACCTGACTGCTCGTTAAGTCTAACCAAAATACCTACCAAAAATGTTTGAACAAACTAGAACACTCGCAAGAATACCATAAAATTTAGCTTAATTAGCTTACAGACCAACTGACAATATACAGTTTTAAAACTGACAGCACCTTTCCTGCTGGCCAATTAGTAAAACTTACTAATATTCTAGCTAGATTTCTAGCTAATTCCACCTGTCAAATCCAGGTTTTTTATATGATTTCTATCTTTAAAAAATCGTGGTTGAAAGTACAACTAGTTTTTTAAAAAAAAAGGATTTTTCACTAAATTTTTGTAAGATTCACGATAAAACGGCTTCCTGTTTAATAATGGGTAATCATCAAAAGTAACCCAAACCCCACTTTTTCCGTGCGAGTCCAATAACTTCCATCATTGCGTGCATTTCCGAAATTTGCCCAGCTAAAAGTCACTCAGAATTGGTGATGCAACAGGGCAAGCCGAATGCAACCATCGAACATTCCCGTCTAAATTGCCTCCAACTCCAACTCATCATCATGCCATGAATGTCCAGGTGAGACGCGCTCGCAAAAGGTGAAAAGTTAAACCCTTCCGTTTAAGGGGCCATTGCACGTGGCTGCCATCGCCGTCGCCCCCGGGTTGCCAGGCATTTCAGACAAATTAATTTGCACTATGCATTTGACTTTGGACTTTGGAGTTTGGTCGAGCGTAATACGGAATCGGGCAGAGATAGTGCTGTATCGCCGGTACACCTTCCGGGAGGGGGTTCAATCGATGATGATTGCAATGCGTGCAATGATGATGTTTAAGGACTCTTTACAAGGTGTGTGCCCGGTGGCAATTCCGGGCCCAGTCTCGACACGGGACCAAGTCAGGCCAGAAATCGACAAACCGGCCAAGCGTGAGTGCATTTCTGGCAGTAGTAGCTGGCCGGTAGCAACAAACCCGATTGATCCTGGGCTGATTGCCGGATTCCACTTTGCAGATGAAAGGACCGACCCTCTGTTGCACATCCTGTGCTGATGATACGGAGAATGTGATTGAGCCTGGAGTCATCAAATGCAGCTTCTCGGAACAGGACATGAGCTGCAAGTTAGGTTTTTTTTTGATCGTAACTTGTTACACAGATTGTTGCGTTCCGTGCTCGGGGGCGTTTTACGAACTGAGAAATTTGATGGAAATTAAGTCAGTTGCCTGGCGGTGGATTTCAGGAAAGCTGAATAGATTAGAAGGTTTAGCTGGAAGCGAAGCAATCAGTTTTTGAAATTTATGAAGCTCAGTCTTCGTTATTAAGTTTTATTTATCACAATTTCTGACAAAAAATTACGTCTAAGATTGTTTTTTTTTACCAAAAATATCAAAATAATATCTTAATAATAATTCGATCATTGAACTCTTCTTAATATGTCACCTCAAAAATGGAGAAGTATTTCCAAATTGGCACATTTTCAACCCCCATACACCATATTGATCCGCAGCTGTCAGCGAAAAATGGTCCACCATCAGCAAAACTTTCCACCGTTCCAAGGAGGAAATGCCTCCCCCACCCCCACGTCACTTCCTCAAGGTGGAAAGTAAAAGAATAAAGCGAAAGAAAAACCTCAAGCTCAAAACATCAAGCAAAGAAAAGCGAAACATCATACAGAGTGCAAAAATAGCAAGAAATAAAAGAGTGCGAGCATGAAGTCTCACCACAAACACACATTCACGGAAAAATGGTTGGAAAACTGTTCCCCCCTCCCCTTGGGCGTTTTCCTAACGAGTCGTCGCCCTGTTGCTGAAGCGTCCAAAAGTGTACAGCGCCGCGACAGCAGAATCGCATCATCATATAAGACGCCAAACGACACGACACGGGGGAAACCGACAAAGGAAGAGCCCTATCAAGGCTGGGCAGGACCAAGACCAAGACCAAGACGATGCAAACATAAAAATCACAGCAGCGGAAATGAGTTCTTTCAGGGAGGAAAATAATTTTTAAGTCTTCAAATAGATTTACATCCGCTGTGAAATTTATTTTTATTATTATAAATAACATGAACTTCTTTTATGATTATGGGGTGTGTGTGTGTGCGTAAGGGGAGGAGGGGTTTTTTGTACCGGGGGAGAACGCGTTTGCATGGGCCTTGGAAACTAACATCCGAATCCAACGACGACTATGGCGGAGAGGACACAAAACGCATCCAACCGAATCGTGCCTCGTCGAGATGCCAAAACACCACGATGTTGGTGATGTTTGTGAGGGTGGTTTCTTTGAAACCTTTAATTTTAAAAGTTCTTCGTTTTGTCTTATTCTGGTATTACTCTATAATTAGCAAAATATTATCATGAAACAAATCTAGAACGTTTTGTTTTCCTTTGAAAACTAGACCAAATTTATGAAAAAAACAACAGTTGAAAAAAATGGCTTATTAGGTTTTTGCAAAGAAAAAATCAGGAATTGACATATTCATGAATTCACTCCAGACTCAACTTTCAGTAGCCTCGAACATGCGAAATTTGATTTTTCGAAGGTTTAAACAAAAAACTTGTTTGCTTTTTTTTCTTTCTTTAAATTTAGTTTTCAAAATATTTTATCACCGCCGTTTTGGCCGCTATCTTGGATTTAAATATTCTAAATCACTTTTGAGTATATTAAAGATCGACAATAAAAAAAAACAACGAAAGAACAATTTGTTCGTTATTTGGTAATCCAAAATATGTGTGTGTGCGTTTTTTTGGGCCTGCTGATAATGGAGTCCGAACTGTAATACTTATTAACTTATAAATATTTATAATTTTTGAATGTTTGTAGTGATTTTCTTTACCATAAATATAAATCACACCCAACAACCATTAATTTACCGATTACTACCTCCTTTTCAACATGATTTCGTATAACATTGGTAATTAATTTGATTAAAACTCATCAAATACAAATTGACATGTCTTTTACAAGAAATAGCAAACAAGGAGATATTTTCAAGGAATGTTGTTAAAAGTGTGTGATTCCCGAAGCATTGCATTGCTTGATTTCGCACCAAAATGCGCCATTTGGCTCAACATCAATTGAAAGTAGTGAAAACTCCTCACAAAAGGCTCAAAAAAATTTTTTTTTGCAAAAATGTCGTGTATCCCATGTAAAAATGAGCTTAAAATTTGGCATATTCTACAAACTTTCGAGAAATTGTCTCCTGTACGCAGTATATTTATATATTTTTTTCTGAACAGTACTCAATAATATTTACAACTTTGCCGAAGACACCAACTTCGGCAAAGTTCTAGGTATTGATGAGTACTGTTTAGAAAAAATAAATGATTTTTTCTGTCAATTTTCTAATTAACCTTTTTGTTACCTAAAATCAATTTCCCAAAATCCATTAATTTTTTTAATGTGATTTTAAGGGTAAAAAAACGCAACTTTTGTTCATGTTTCTGCTATTTTTTAATTTTTGTATAGGAGTGGTGTTTTTGGATTTTTTTTAATTTTTAATATAAAATCTAATTTACAAACGAAAAGAACATGGAAGATTTTTTTCAGGTGCGCTGTTTTCGAAATATAGCCACGTAAAATATATTTTAACTGAAAAAAAACCCGTTTCACGGTTTTTTAAAAAGTTTTTATGCTGTCCATTCCTGAAAGTATTTTTTTATAAAAGTTCATAAAATATCCAATAAAATTATAATTTTTATTATTATTATTTGAGAAAAAACTCATGCCAAATATGAGCCATTTAGAATATTTTTTTTTAAATATTTTAATTTTTAATGATTAAACTTTTTAACAGTTTTTTGGATATGGGGTTAAACAGGTATTCGTTTACTTGATACAGCATCTGACGTATTGATCACAGAGTAAATAAGATCTTTTTCTTTTTTCAAAAATGTTTTATTTAATTATTTTTTAAATCAAATTTACAACTCCAATACTACTAACTTACGTGAAATTGTCCGAGAATTCCGAATATGACAAAATTGAGACCAAAAACAGCCGCTATGAAGGCCTACAGGGCAATAACTAACGATGTAAAATATTTGTTATAGAAAAATACAAAAAAAAAACTATGAGCAAAACTGCGATTGGCCAAAAAGTTAATATCGTAGGCTTACAGTTCATGTAATTCCCTAACTTTTGACCTATAACAGTATGGGTGTTGGAGGCTGTTGCACAAAGATTTTAAGGTTTAAAAAAAAATCAATTTTTAACAGTAATTTGCGAAAGCTATGAGAAAAAGTCAAACCAATCTATGGCACATGTTGAAAGACTTCAAAAGATTTTTCGAATGCATCTAAGAGAATTGGAATCTTTTTATGTTTTTTGGACTTCAAACTTTAAAGCCCGTTTTACCCCACTTCCAATTGTCGTAGAGAGCTCATATTTGGCATGAGTTCATCTCATGTATAGACAAACAAACGCTGAAAGTTTCATCCAAATCGGAGCACCTCGAAACGACATGTTACACATTGGTGAAAAACTCGCTCTTAAGAACGCCATTTTGTGCAGCTAACAATGCCTCACCTTTTGACCTTCACAGATCCCCGAAATTCGATTTCAATCCTGAGATGTTCAATAAAACGTTTCTTAATCCACCATTAGGTGGGTGGTGCCTTCCTCACATTTACAAAGTAATAATAAAAATAAGTTTATGAAAAAAATATATGCCTGATACAGACTTTTCCAAATAACATGCAGACTCTCATTTGAAGCAATATGGCAACCGCGCGTTTCGCATCTGGCGCGACTCTCGCAGTAAACAAAAAGACCCGGCCTTTTGAGGTTATGCAAAAAATTACCCTTTTTTGTTTCTACAAAAATCTTTTTCTTGGTATAACTATTTAAATACTTTACTAAACAAAATAAAATTTTATAGGGTCTTAGGGGACCCCAAAACGAACAGAATAAGGCGGATCCGGCCAAAATCGGTTCAGTCAGTTCTGAGATAATCGTGTGGAAAAAAATCGTGTCTACACACATCCCCACAGACATTTGTTCAGAATTTGAGTCGATAGGTATACGTGAAGGTATATCTAGGAGGTGTATTTAAGAAGTTCATTTTTCGAGTGATTTTATAGCCTTGCCTCAGTGAGGTGAGGAAGGCAAAAACCGAAAGAACTCCGTGCATTTTTGTCACTCTACACATAAAAAAAAGTTTCAATCATGTCGTGCTATCTTGTCACTCCCTCAAAATTAATTTAAGTGCGACAATTGGCCAAAGGGATTTCAGGTCAGAACGCGTTTGACGCACGCACAAGTTAGAGTACCGTAAACATTTGTAATTGTTACTCGGGACTCCAGCAACCAACTTCAACCAAACTTCGGGACATTGTACATAATGGTCAGCCAAACTGTTTTTGTTTTTGTTTATTCAAGGTCAAACATTTAAACGCGTTTTTCTCGGATCGTTGAAATTGCCTAACCTCAGTGAGGAAGGAAAAAAACAAGAAAATTTAAGTTTTTAAGTCTTATCCAAATATTCCCACATTTTCGCCGCAAGTGAGTATCGTGCAAGCAGTGGTGATGGGAAGATAGATTTTTGTGGTGTTCTCTTTGTGCTATGTTCGTGTTCATGTTCAAGTCATGCATGCAGTGGGGGGTCATTGTGGTAATTAATATTAATGCGCGTCAGTATCGTGTGGGCAGCAGGGCCAGGAAGATGGTTTTATGGTTGTGTTCGTTTTGTAATGTATTTGTATTGTATGGTTTTGGTGGTGGTGGTGGTGGTGGTGGTGTTAAAAAAAACAAACGTTCAATTTACTAACATTGAGTCCAAAACCTCCCTACAAACATCTATACCACTAGGTGACGTAGAGATCTCTGCGCATTCTAGATAGATGTTTACTAACATACCTTCCAATCCCCGAGGTTAGCAAGGTACCGGCCAGGAGCTCCTTATCTTACTGGATAGTATTACACGCTCATTTAAAGAGGAAAACATGGTATCTCCCGTGTTGGAATATTGTAACCGGATGAGAGTCTAGTGCTATCATACGTTTAATTACAGTTAAACAGCAAGATAAGCGTTGTGCAGCCATCCGGAATTGTGCGACCTTTATTGCTAATGCTAATGCTAATGCTAACATTTTCGCCGCAAGTGACGGTTTTTGTGCCCTAAATTATATCAAATATTTTCAAAAATAAAAAAATTCAAATCTTAAGGAATTGATTTTAAGTAAAAAAATAATAGATCGGCAAAAAAGTTTAACCTATTTTATTTTTATTTTCCTCATTAATACATTGCTAAAAACACTAAATCGATCCAAAAATTCCTCATAAAGTTACAGATTTTTGAATATTTACGTACCATTTTTGCATGAGCAGCTTCCAGATTTGTATGAGGTCTCCCGCAAAGTTTGAACCAAATTAAAAAAAAATCAAAAAATAAAAATTATCGAAACCAGCTAAAGTTTCTATCGTATTTGACAAACATAGTTTTTGCAAATGCATCCACCCTATACCAACTCCCCCCCTTTGTTGTCAATGTTGATGAAAAGAAGAGGGAAATCTTTTTGACGGACTTGTTAGAGTCGAACCAAACGCCACCGTCGTCGTCGTCGTCGTCGCATAAATATCGTCGTTAAGCAGTGTACCCAAGATTTGTGCTGCTACGAGTTTTATGAAGCTTTTCCGAATTGGAAATTGGTGTGTGTATGTTTGTGCGCGCGATTCATTCACCACTCTATGCTGCTGCTGCTAGTTGAAAAGTAGAGTGAAAAGTTTCCAAGCATAAAGTTCAATCGAGCTGAAATTCAAAGACGATGACGACAAATTCCGTTTCGACTCGAGCGAACATCCAGCGAGCTTCGCTGGTGACAATCGCCGAAATGACATGCCATAAGAAGGATGTCGTAATTGAATGGCAGATGAGGGATGCTGCTGGACTGGCAGTGTGTGTGTGTGTGCCGGCATGTTGGTGTGATTTGATGTGACCTTTGGTGTAAAGTGCCCTTTCATGATCTGATTTGATTTGGTGTTGCGAGGGATAAATTTGAACGGTTTGTGAAAAGGTTCTACTGCAATTTTTTTTTGCAAATTTGGTAATCTTTTCCATATAAAATAAATCTCCCATCATACAAATGTCTCATCGAACTTGCAGCCAAATAGATCTCATCTAACGTAATGATGCTGGGAAAACAAACAGGCAATAAAAATCATATCATCCCCGGGAAAAACCCTTCTACCAACAAATTCAAACAGTGTTCCCAATCCTGGAACCATATCCCATTTCAGGAACGCGTCCGAAGGAATTAATTTAACCATCATAAACCGCACAATAACACCCACTCATGGGGAGAAGGCGGCGGCGTGATGTTCGGCAAATAATAGACACATCCGCGCCCATCACAATCACTCACTCGTGCTGTGGAGGGGATTCCGCGGAAGGCCACCGATGCCAAGGATGGCCACGGGGCGTGTGAGAAACACTAGATCCCTGCCGGGTGGCCACGGGTTTGCGAACCACACTCCACATGGCGGTTCCACGAAAAATTACGAAATTTGTTTTTTTTTTAAATATATTTTTGACATTGAATAACGTTTTACTCAATGGTATTAAAGTTTCAATTCGCAAAACTTGTGCTGGAGGCCAGCTAACAGAGACTAAGAATTAGATATCCGTCCAAACAATTCGATAAAGTACTAACTCAGCAACTAAGTGTTGGTCAGATTTTTATGTTAAAAATAATATATTTGTGAAATTATTTTCATTATTCTAAAATCATGTCTAACATTTCAATTGAATATCAAAATTTTGTGTTGTAGAACTTTTTTTTACAATTTTTTTTTTACAAATTTTCTCTTTGGCTGCTCTGCTCATGTTCACATTAATGTCTCATATAAGGCTACGTGTTAAGTTTACGCAACAAAAAATAGATTAGTTACAGTTTTATAGAACCGATTTTTTGCTTTTTTCTGAGGTGCAAAGGTGATGAAAATGCATACAGTCATGCCTCGGTTTAGCACCGCATATAGGGGACGCAAAACCGAGGCATGCATAACTGAAGCACAGAGCTTATGGGATTTTGGCTAAATGGGAGATATTGGCTATGTTAAAGGCTCCCAACTGTACGGATTTTTTCCTCACCATGCGGATTTTCGATTCTCTCCGCGGATTTTAACAGGCCGGAATTTTTGTACGGATTTTTTTGTATAATACAGATTTGTACGAAATTTTAGCAACTTTTTAAAAATTTCATTGCTTTTTTGATTGGGTCTAAGCTAATTTGAGATTTTTGTTTAACTGTTAGTTTGATTTTATAGGGATAACTTGCATAATTTTCCGGGTTTTCCTCAGTTCAAACTTGATTGCCAATAATTCAGGAGTTTTTTTAAAGGTCCAATAAACCAAATTTTCAGTTTTTGTTTTTTTTTTGTGTTTTTGAAACCGCCTTGAGTCAGCTGGAGGTATTAAAAACTACTCGAAAAGCAAAAACTGAACATTTGGTTTATTAGACCTTTTCAAAAAAAAAACAAATTTCCAGAATTATTCTTTTCAAATTCCTTACAAAATATAAATAAAAAAAAAATAACAAGCCATGGTATCAACATTCGAATGAAAAAAGTGTTTTTACACCTGTCCAGTTGTTTTGCAATCATTTGTTTGGCCTCGTGGCACGGTGGTCAGCGGCTTCGGCTGCCGATCCCTAAGTTGCTATGGGGCGCGGGTTCAATTCCCGGCTTATCCTCCTGGCCTTCTATCGGATGGGGAAGTAAAACGTCGGTCCATTTGCGTAAAAGAGGTTTTGGGTGACTCACCACACATAATCTTCGGACGCCTAGAAATGAGCAGAAACTTGCAACAGAGACCACAAAAGACCCGGGGGTCGTTAAAGTGGATTGCTTTGCTTTGTTCTCTAAATATACAAGACTTAGTATTGAAAAGATTTTTTTTTTTCGCCAAAAAAATCTTTTTGCGGTGCTGTACATTGGAATTCCACAAAAATTGAAAATATTTATATAGATTCCAGACAAGCTAAATATGATTTTATTCGCAGAAAAATGCATTTCAATTTATTTTCAGTTGGTAAGAATTTAAAATTTTGAAGTTTTTCGAAAAAATATTGTTTGCCCCCTGATTTTTCGAACGGATTTTGAAAGGGAGAGGGGGGGGGAGGTGACATAAACTTTGAATAATATTTGCAACGGCCTTATTTTGATTTTTTTTCAAAATTTCAGTGTTAAATGAATGGGATGTTTTTCATACATTTAAAATGCAAGAACAAGATTTTTTGAAAATTATCAACATTTTCACAAAACTACGCATTTTTGAAGAAAAAAAAACACTCAAAATATCAGTTGGGTAACAAATGATCGGAATTTTTGAAACATTTCGAAAGTAATAAATTTTGAAACTTTTAAATTTTGAGTGTTTATTAGAACAAAACGTAGTTTTGTAAAAAAAAAAACAAAAAAATGTATATCTTTCGAAATTTATTAAAATATCTTGATAATTTGAAACTTTTATTGCGAGCAACAGAAATATTGAGCATTTTTTCGAAAAAAAAACGCAGTTTTGAGGAAATTTTGAATGTATTTTCAAAAAATGTGTTTCAACATTCAAAATGAATTCAAAAATCCCGATCGTTTGATATTCATATTGTAAAAAGCTGAAATTTTGAGTTTTTTCGAAACTATGAAGTTTTGTGAAAATTTAAAGTGCTTTATTAAGAATTATACTTTATTCAAAATCTTAATTTGTTTCAAATATTGAAAAAAAAATTAAGTATTTTTTTTCGAAAATACGTAGAGATATTTTTACATTCGAAATTAATAAAAAAAAAATCCGATCATTTAATACCCATATTTTTAAAAACTATAATTTTGAGTATTTATTTTAAAAAAAACGTAGTTTTGTGAAATTTTTGAGTATTTTCAAAAAAAGTTATAAACTCAAAATGTATGAAACATCCCGATCATTTGAAACCCATATTGTAAAAACAAAATACAGGAAAAATACGAATTTTTGTGAAAATCTTCGTGTAACTGTTAGTGCAATCGATAGCTTTCATCATCCCGATTGCAAAACACTATAATTATTTGATGTTAGTATGATTTTTAATATAGCATGTAGCCAAAATCCCATAAGCTCTGTAATTCAGTTAAGCACTGGGCCGTGCTTAACCGAGGCAGCTGAACGAATCAAAACCGGGACAATGCAAAACCGAGGTGTGCAAAACCGGGGCATGACTGTATATGGAACATTTTCTCTTTTACTCAAAAATTGCTATTTTAGTCCTCAGTTTTTAGATATTTTTCATTGAAAATTACCATGCTTTTTTCAATTTTTTTTGTCCAAAAAAGGCAGCCAAACACTATTGGAAACAACCATGAATTAAACGAGAAAAATGCATATAAAAATACTTTAAATGGAACAAGAAAAAAACATAAAACATGACAAGTTTTTTTGTAGGACAAAAGTAAGTAACGACCTGTTCAACCAGGGAAAATATAACAATTTAAAGGAAATGTTTGGACGTAAGAGGGTTAAAATGAAATATGGAAGTTGTCCTTTTCTAAACCAGCGACTTTGCTGAAAATACAAATTCAACAAAAAATTCAATTTTCCAAAAAAATCGCTAAACATAAAAATAAATATTGAACTTCATTCTCCGTGAATTATTCCTCAACTTGGAATGGAACATTATGATGTGAATATGAGTTTGTGTATGCGTGTTTATGTGGCCGATATCCCAGTTTGAGTGAGTAAGAGAGAAAGAGAAACAGAGAGAGAGGGACAGCGAAAGGAGAGTGCGATCACTAATAGATTGCTTTTCCAATTGGTGCAAATATTTGCGGAACGTGCCGATATCAAACGACCAACAATAACTCGCCGCCGCCGCCGCACACGGGGTTCTGACGCGTTCCTGAGGCATTCTATAACTCAAACTCCAACTGCCCCTCCCACCGCACTTGAACTGGACGACACCCACCAGAGCGGGCAAGGATTCTTTCCGGAGCACTTAAGTTTTCCACGTGCCAAGTTTTTTCAGATCCATCATTTTTATAACCGTACCTCAATGCAACACCAGTGCGAAACCACCAGAAATAGCGAATTCCTCGAAAATCTCCTCGGATTAATTCTTCAATTTCTTTGCGAAATTTGGCATCTCAGGAAGCTCACCTCCCCTTCTTCAACCCCCCACGAAAACGGAGTGCTTGTACAGCGTCGGATTCAATTAGACGAGCAATTTTAAGCGCAAATATAATTTACTCGGAAATTAATTTTGTTTTTGTTGATTTTGTATTTAAATACGCACCTCTCCCGGCTCTCACGGGATGCCGTTCGCGCCAAGATGCTTTCACCAGGTGCTTGCCGAATGAGGACGACGAGGGGTTTCTAAATGATGCATTCAGCAGCAGCATCCAGTAAAATCAACAGGCAAACAGTAGCAGGGTAATTGAAACATTTTTTTGGGAATTTGGAGGCTTGATTCGAGTGAAAAGGTTTTACGTTTTAAAATATTTTTTTGCTATTCAGTTTTGAAAATTTTACTTTTTCTATAACTCTATAGTGACAAATGGCCTACTTATATTGTAGGCCATCTTATCTTATTTTGAAAAGTTCAACTTTTTAGCACTTGTATCGAAAAGTAAAACTTTTTGACTCCATTTTTTCCTTTTGTTAAATTTAAAAAAAAGATTATATTTTAGAAAAAGAATACTAATATTTAACGTTTTCACGAATCGTCTTTTCTTTTATTAAAATGAAACTTTGTCCATCCTCATGTGAGCAATTCTCTACAAAATAAGCCTTTTTTCCTCAATTTTAATTTTTGTATTTTAAAATCCAGCTGATACTTTTACGGTGCTTTCGGTATGCCCAAAGAAGCCATTATGCATCATTGTTTTGTCCATATAATTTTCCATACAAATTTGGCAGCTGTGCATAAAAAAATGATATATGAAAGCTCAAAAATCTGTATCTTTTGAATGAATTTTTTGATCGATTTGGTGTCTTCGGCAAAGTTGTATATATGAATACGGGCTACACTGGAAAAATTTTCCCTTCAAAAAATGGTGATTTTTAATAAACTTTTTGTCACTAAAACTTGATTAGCAAAAAAACACTATTTTTTATTTTTTTCATTATTTTGAAATCTTTCAGAAGAGATCAAATGCCAACTTTTCAGAAATTTCCAAGCTGTGCAAAAAAATCTTTGACCGAGTTATGAATTTTTGAATCAATACTGAATTTTTCAAAAAGTCGAAATATTGGTCGCAAATTTTTTTCAACGTCTTTTTTTAATGTAAAATCAATTTTGCAATCAAAAAGTACTTCAGTGAAATTTTGATAAAGTGCACCGTTTTCAAGTTAAAGACATTCATAGGTAACTTTTTTGGAAATAGTCGAGGTTTTAATTTTTTTAATTAGTGCAAAACTAAGACTAACATTTTAAAAGGGCATAATATTAAATATTTGGCTTTTTTGAAATGTTGGTCTTGATTTGAAAAATTAAAAATGTTGTTTTCGAAAATATCGGAAAATTTCACGAATGTTTCATATTTAAACACTGTAAATCGAACCGTTAGAAAATGGTGGGTTGTTTAGGTGAGACTTGGAAAACATCAATTTTCATGTTTTTAAATCTTTTCATGGCAAACTTAGGGTCGTATCAACAAAGTGCAAAAAAGCAAAATATTGAGAATTTTCACAGCTTTTCAAAAATATTTTTTTCAAAGGTGGGTAAACTTTGGCATTAATTTGAAAAAATAAAAAAACTGCGACTATTTTCAAAAAAGTAATCTAAAAATGGTTTTAAATTGAAAACGGTGCACTTTATCAAATTTTCCCTAGAGCACTTTTTGATTGCAAATTTGATTTTTCATCAAAAAATGAAGTTGAAAAATTTTTGCGACCAATATTTATATTTAAAAAAAAATCATAAGATACAGGTTTTTTAACTTTCATACATCATTTTTGTATGGACAGCTGCCAAATTTGTATGGAAAATTATATGGACAAACTAATGATGCAAAATGGCTCCTTTGGGAATACCGAAGGCATAAAAAAAGTTTCAGTTGTATTAAAAAACACAAAAAATCTAATGATCAAAATCTGAGAGAACTGATCATGTAAAAAAAGCCATGTTGCCATTAGTTGTTCCATACTCCATAAAATTTAGCGGACTGGTAATACATGATAGGCAAGTTAATTTTCGAAAATCTGTACCTTGAGAAGGTATTTTCTGATCGATTTTGAGTTTTTGAGGAGATTTATGAAAAATGGTATCGTAAAAAATGGATTCTGTATGATGTTACAATTAGGATATGAAAATGATTTTACAATTGTATTGATAATGGGCATAATTTTTAAGTTAAAAGCAAATTAAGGATTTTTTCCAAAGAATGTTGATTTTTTGCCAATTTATAAAAAAAACGTTACTTAATCTACCCTTAGGTGGTTGGCGCCTTCCTCACATTTAAAGGGTGCTTTCCAAAATGCAAAAAGTGCGTAAATAACACTTAAGTGCTTATA
The DNA here is from genome assembly GCF_016801865.2 of Culex pipiens pallens. NCBI lineage: Eukaryota > Metazoa > Arthropoda > Insecta > Diptera > Culicidae > Culex > Culex pipiens. The sequence continues at coordinate 95,592,651 of NC_068939.1, read as the reverse complement.
ACTTTAGATAGGGTAGTCAGACGCATTGGAAAGCTCTTTTGAATACCTATGCAACGATAGGTCGCATGAGAGATCCGGACAACGTTTAGATCAAAAAATCTGAGATCCGGCCTCCAAAAAGCGTATAAATATCACTTAAGTGCTTATAACTTTTGATAGATTTGTCAGATGTTCAATGTCTTGGACGCGTTGGAAAGGTCTTTTAAATACTTTTCTAAAAATGTATAGCATGACGGGCTTTCTTACAAAAACCACCCTTTTTACAATCTTCCGTACTTTTGTTAAAATCGTTTTTTTAGCATAACTTTTGAAGTACTTAACTAAACTGCATAATTTATAATAGCGACTTATGGGACCCCAAAACGATCCGAATGACGCCAAAACGAACAAAATCGGTTCAGCCAATGTAGAGATAATCGAGTGACAATTTTTTGATCAACATCCCACCACACACACAGACATTTGCTCAGAATTTGATTCTGAGTCGATAGGTATACATGAAGGTGGGTCTAGGAGGTCTAATTGAGAGGTTCATTTTTCGAGTGATTTTATAGCCTTTCCTCAGTATCGTGAGGAAGGCAAAATAGGAACATTTGCTACAACTTCTATTCCTTGAGATTGACGCTGGTTGCCTCTTACAGTTCAAATTTTGTAAAAAAAAACGTTTTTTCGGTGTTACCTAATTACGATCTACGATGAACTGTGAAATTTACTGCTATTAAAAATAAAATTTATTTCGAAATAAGAAAACGCAAATTTTAAACAGAATGCTCTTAATTCTTAAAGTTTGAAATTATTGTGCAATGTAATACAATTTCTTTTGGTTAATTTAGAAAAGATCATTTGATTAGGTTATCGTTGTTATCAATGAACAAATTGTAGAACGTTGAAAACGACGATGATATTTTCAGTTTTAACTTGGCAATTTAATGGTATAGAAACCAGCAGATTAAAGTTACTCCAAAACTACCAAGGAAGAAACAAAATCTCTGAGTTATTTTATTTGATGACAAAATAACGTTGCTTTACACTTCATCAAATGTATCTTCTGCCAACAAGTGTCACTCTGAGACTAATTCTTAATATTTTATAGTCAATTGCTCGCAGGAGACTATAAAACTTCATCACATTATTACCAACTTGCACCAAGAATCAACAGACGGCGACGCGTAGACAATTAGCACTGCGTGCCATATGAGAAAAATTATGCCGGAATTAGGCTATTAAAACTAATGTGGCGAAGGATGGCAATAAAAATCAATTTTCGCAGCCCCGTCCACGGAGAGACCCCTCGTGGGAGGCATTTTCCCATATTGTCTGGAATTTCCCGTAACTGTAATCGTGTTACGTAATTAACGTTCACCACATCTGGTCTGCCCGGAGGATCCACGCCGTCGTGCATCAATTTGAGTGGGAGTGCAGCGTATAAAATGCCTTTGAAAACAGACACCAATTGGGTCTGAAGGGGGGGTTGGGGGATGAAAGGTGCTAATGCCCAATAAAGACCTCTGAGAGGCCGTTAGGCTGCGCAAATACCCACCATATGGCATGGACCATTTTCCATCCATGGGTGAGCTTTTCCAGTCTTGCTGGTGGTACTCTCCGGGTGAGGTGAAGCGATTCATAATATATCTTTGCCACATCTTAACAGCCCCACTTTATGCATTTTTATTCCCCGAAAATACACTTGTTGTGGCGTTTTACGACATTATTAAAAATCTAACCGAAAAAAAACAAAGAAAGCAGAGCAGAACGTAACCAGATTCGGTGAAGGACTTGCATCGTCCTTTTTGTTGAAGGAGATTGTGGCCAAGGTAGAGCAGATTCGTCTTTTGCCCTCCTTTAACCCCATCCCACCCTTGAGGGGGCAACATATTTCCACGATGATGGTTTCGGAATCATGTGCTCTGTTGTTTCTGCTGTAGCTGAAGGTCGTTATTTTTACGATTTTTATGGTTGGAATAGCAACACCAAATAGCCCGGATTCGGCTTGGGTGCCCTATGGGGAGTCTTGTTGGAGTCTTGTGTGGGGAGGGGGAAAAGATTACATCGCGGATGATGGCATCTAAGCTCCGATGGCATCAGAGTGATTTTAGACAAAAGTGATTCAAGAGAATAGTCGAATTGCCTGATGATTTCACAAACTACCGGTGTAAAAAAAAACATATAAACACAATTGAAAAAAGTCAAACCGTTTTGTATTTTAAAATGTCACTTATGGACCATGCAAGCTACCTCCCCCAACTCCAAACTCATTAAACATTCTGGCGAAAATGCCACCGAATCTAATTTCGATACTGTTCCATAAATGTCACACACACTAAACGAACGGTAACGAAAACTTAATTACTGCCAAATAAACCGAAACTATACACAGCCGAGTGCCATTACCTTCATCGACCAGCCAGCTTCTCCCACTCAACCGTCCTCCCGATCCAAAAACATCGGTGACACCATCGGGCCAAACTCTGCCGTGCCAAAGCCATAAGCCACAGCCCGACCGTACAAATAGGATATTAATTTAGTTATCCTTTCAAGTGAAAATCTTTTCACCACAACGCCCGCTCTTAGCATAACAACCCCCCAACTTGCCCTACCTCCCCCGAAACGACCTTCTGCAAAGACGTTTAATGCACTCAATGCTCCCCAACTTCCCAAAAAGGGAGACCGGGAGATTCGATGATCTTCCCAGCAGCCGTGTTGGTGGAACATCAGGAAGATTGAATTCAATTTTTCATGCAACTTTCCCATTTACCACCATCTACGAAGCCAACTGATCTGGGGCTCTCGCTCGCCGAAAATCCCTTCTCCCTGTCGCTGGAGCTGTTGAGTTGTGGAACATTCTTTTCTGAAACGGCGTGTGATAGTTTAAAATTCAGGATTGTTTTTCGATTGCAATTGAGGTAATGTCAACAGAAGATAAACAAGATCTATCATTTTAACGATTTTTTTTTCTGTTTTGATTTCAAAAAGTATTAGTCTTGATTTAAAAATTTTCAAAATATTTTTTTCGAAAAGATCGGAAAATTTCACGAATGTTTCATGTTTTAACATTGAATATCGGACCATTAATTGCTGAGATATCGTCATTAGAAAAATGTGGGTTGTTTTGGTGAGATTTAGAAAACTTCAATTTTCGTGTTTCTTTTTCTTTAAGCGGCTCTATCTCAGCAACCCGAGGTCCAATGTTCAATATCTCTTTGACAATTTTATAGCAAATTTTCTGAACTTTTCAAAAAAAATATTTTAAGAAATGGTTACTCATGGTCACTATTTTTTAAAATTGAAAAACTGCAAATACAGTCGACTCTTTGACTGTCGATCTTCTCGATATCAATATTGCTCCATCTATCGATGAATTCCTCAGTCCCTTCAATCTGCATACTCCAATTCTCTTCATTCCGCAATATTTTCTCTTGCTTGAAGGATCTCTTCCTCGACGGTCCCTTGGATTCTGTTTGCTTTTAAAATCTCTTCCGGTTGTCAATGATTTCACTTTCTCATGGCTTGCATAGACATTTTTTTTCGCGAAACGAAGCTTTGAAGGGTGTTTGACATTAATTTGTTTTTGTTTGCTGGGCATTGCCATGATTCTCTTCCATAGCTGGGTATCAAGAAAAAAAAATCAATCGAGTCTTCCTTTTGCATCGTTCTGTAAACTGATGATTCTCTTCCTCGACGGTCCCTTGGATATTGACAACCAGAGAGTCGACTGTATTTCGCTAAAATCAAACTTTCGGTGGCTATATCTTGAAAACGGAGCCCTTTATCAAAAAATCTGCAAAGTACTTTTCGATTGCAAATTCAATTTTGCATTAAAAAATAATGTCAAACTTGTTTTTGTATGAAACTTCAATTTTTTCCAAAAATCACTATTTTTTCAAAAAAATCATAAATCGGCGGCAGATTTTTAGACCATGTTTCTCTTTGGCTCAAAAGTTGCGGATTTTTGTCCCCTAAAACATATAAAAAAATCTCGAAAGTAAAAAAATACGTATTTTGGGAAATTGAGTTTTAGTAAAAAAAATGTTTATAAAAAAAATCTGCAAATATTTTTTCCGTGTACCTATTTTATTCTCAAAAGTCCTCAACAATACCTACAACTTTGCCGAAGACACCAAATTGATCAGAAAATTCAATCAAAATTACAGCTGTTTGAATATTTACATACCATTTTTGTATGGACAGCAGCCAAAATTGTATGGAGACTTGAATGGGTGAACCAATGACGCAAAATAGCTTATTTGGTCATAGGGAAGGCCCCCACAAAGTTTGAGTCAAATAAAAAAATACAAAAAATATAAATGGTCGAAATCGGCCGACTTCGTAGAGAGTTGCTCACAAGCAAGAAAAGTTTCTTTTTAAAGACTGGAAAAACTCACAAAATATTTCAGAGAGACTTTTTTTAAAGAACTGCTGATAATCGAAAGAATGGAAAAAGAACTTACAAAAATATGTGGTCAATCAAGAACAGGTTGCTTTAAAAAACAAATTACTTACTAAATATTTTGGATGTTGGTCTTTTTAAAACAAATGCTCAAGTTAAAAATAATGCAAAAAAAAAACTTGCAAAAATATGATTACAAGCAAAAATAGTTTGTTTTTATGGAATAAAAATCTTACAAAATATAACTTAAAATTATGGTAAAATTTTGCCAAATTTTGTGTCGCGTCGTTCTCGCCTCCTCTAAATCCGATTATGATTCTTCTGAATGCAAATAAAAGCTAGTGTGCTGAACCTGGGTAAGTTGCCGCTCAAATTCTGAAATATCCATCTGTTTGCGGATGAGATAAGACTTTTCAATGAATTACACAGTTTCCAAATGAAAATATGGTATTTTTTTCATTTTCTTATCTTTTATTTGTCTCAAAAATTGTATTTTTCGAGCTCTATAATCTCTCAAATTTTCATCGAGATTCATAATCTGGTTCTAGAGTTAGAGCCGTTTGATGAACCTGAATAATTTCTAATTTTAACCGAAATTTTTCTTTCTACATTCATAGTACAGACCCTGAGTAAGCATCTGAATCAAATTTGACATCTATCGGCAATCCCGATCATATTTTAGAACGATTTACTTTTGCCTTTCTTACTAAAGAAAGGTATAGGTTTTTCTTTAAGGCTGGACATCATTTTCATCTTCGTAAATAAGACGATTTAGCATTAATTTTAATCGGAAATATCGCCAAAAAATCACACTGATTTTCGACGCTTCGTCGCCAAGTCGATATGTTGTCAAGTTGAGCTTCGAATACTGGCGCGAGAATGCTGGCGCATATATTTTGTAGCTCGAGATATACTCGTTTGTAGTAGCTTGTTTACCGATGTTTCCTACAACATATAAGATATCGTAGCTTTTCGGTTTCTTTTGCTTTGTCCGTTTTTGCATAACTGTCCAATGTTTATGCAAAAACTTCTGCGTCATAGGACATTCATCCGGCTACAATCAATTGGTTTTCCGTGTGCTCCTAAAATTGCCTTTAAGTAAGCTGCATTTTGTCGTAATTTCGTAAGTTTATTTAACAGGTTTCGTTGGATTCCATTATGAGCTTTCTAAGCTTTTCATCGTTAATATCGTTTCCAAAGTTATCAATGCTCGCGACGCCAATGGCTTTCTACCTAAGGTATCGCGATTGAGTGTGTAGTGGTGCGGTTGTAAAAATAGCTATCTCTGACTCTCTCACTTTCGTAGATGCTAAATGGCAAGCTTCCCTGCACTGTGCGGCACACGCGGTTCATTTGTACCTTGATTTTGCTTTGCACCTGCTTTGTTCGGTTCATGGGCTCGTACCAAAACTAGAACACCATAACCGCGGTGTGCGTCATCACTGGCGCATGGGAAGCTTGCTACGCTCGCGTTTGTCATAAACGCTTGATTGATTAAGGATATGTACGATTAAAAATATTTTTTTGGTGAAAATTGCGTTTTCAATTTCTTTTGGAAAACACTTCATTAATATAACCTTGCTTTCATCATATTTTTTTGTATCATGTGCATGTCACTTTCTTTTGTGCTGACGTTATAGTCGATGTTATGAATTGATTGAAGTTATATTCTGTAATAAGAAAGGCTCTATCTCACCCCTGGTGGGATTAAATCGGGTTTTTGAAAAAAATATGTTTTGTCCCCTTATTTTTTGAGTTGACTTTAAAGGGGGAAGGGGGTCATTCTCGAGTGAAACTGGCTTCAAACACACCGAAATTCTAAGGTAACATGTCTATTAAATTTTATTTAAATCGGAGTAGGTCGGGTACAAAAGTGCCTGAAACATTTATGTTTTGAACTGGAATTGCCTATAGCAGTACTTTTCGATCCATGTGCCGAAAAGTTGAATAGCACTTGTATCGAAAAGAATTACATTTCAAAATTTGTTAGATTTTATCACTGAAATTACTTAAAATTGCAACTGGTTGTATAAACTTTATTATTTTTAGAAGAAGACTGTAGAGCAGATAATTACAAAAAATGATGTATAAACCTAAGATGTTTGCTTGTGGTCATGACAAATTATCGTATTTTGACGAAAAAAGAAGTTTTGACTAATAATGGTCACATCAAACATTAAAGATTGCAAATTTTTTCAAGGTTAGCACTAGTCTTGGTGGTCAATTTGGTATATGTCAATAAACTTGGATACTGTTTGCGCACTTCTAAGACTACCCAAGTGGTCAAATCTAACAATTTTTTTTTCTTTTGCCATTCCGATTTCAATCATGTAAAAGAAAAAAAAATGGCCTTTTATTACACCAACATAAAAAAAAACTTCACCTAGTAGAGAATAGATCCATGGACCTTCCAATACCAAGTCTTGAACGCAATCGCAACACTAAACTTTCAGATGAAAGTTGATGAAATTATTTGCATAACTTTCCAGTGGTCACCATCACTCAATTCCAGATAAACAAATAAAACAGCGTCTTAGTTACCAGTTTAGTTGGAGTGCAAGGGCGAGTGCTATGATTGAAAGCGCAGTGCTATTCGCTTAAATGCATGTCTGTTGCAAAGCAATTTTGAAACTCAAAATTACCGTTTTCTCATGAGCTTAGATTATTCTTGACTGAATTGATTTGATTTTTAAACTTTAATTTTTGCAAGAAACCTGCCTCTTTAAACGCCGCTCCTCTGCTATGAAAGGTGGTTTCGGTTAGCGTTCAAAGAAGTGCAAGTAAATAAATTGATTAAAATCCCGCAAAAGGGAGTTTAGTGTAGAGTAGAGTCAACTCTCCCGCTCTACCACTGCTCCTCCTGTATGGAGATTTCCCCCGCCCGGAAACGCGCAAGCATTCGGGAGCCCGGAAAAACTTTTTCCTCGATGCGATGCGATGCTTCTTCACTCAGAGCGAAAGTGCTGCTGCTTCTTTTCGGGCGGCGGCTTGTGTCAATAGAAATTCGTGTCTCGGTTGATGATTTTCTTGTGTGTGTGTGTGTTCGTTTGTGTGTTCAAATTTAATGACTCAACAAATTGCTTCATTTGTCGACGCCAAATGAAATGTGAAATCTGGTGTTCGATAGTGGTTTGGGAAAAGTCAGCCAAAAGGGAAAAGTTGTTCCACCACTTGAGCGTTAACGGAAAAAAGGGTGGGAGGGGGTTGATTTGCAAATTAAATTGAGATTGTTTGCTCTGTTTGTTTGAGGAAGAACGAAGAGAGTAACGGACGGGGTGGGTGGGGGTGATTTTTCACATCAACCCGCGTGGTTTCTCAATGATTGCAAACGTTCTAATGTGTTTTCCTTTCTCTGTTTCTCCCTATCTCTTTGCAGGTACGTAGGTCAATGAGCTTCTGCCGGGATGTAGGTGAATTTAAAATGCTACCCTTCATTCGTTCCACTTCAAGAACACATTACAAAACATTAATTTGCTCGAAACACAATTCTTTCTCTTTCCATAACCACTGATCCGATTTGCAATCCGAACGTGAAGCAAAGACCATTTCACTTAGCAGACTATTAAACGGTTCCTGCCATTTCTGGGTATAGTGCACTTTTGAGAAGTTTTATCCTTTGCACACGGCGAAAAAAGAGTTCCCAAAATCGTAAACACCCGTTCATGAAATTGAGAACCACGAACAAAGTGTTCAAATGCCATGGTACGATTTTCAAAAATGTACCGTGGAATTTGAACACTTTGTTCGTGGTTCCCAATTTCATGAACGGGTGTTTACGATTTTGGGAACTTTTTTTTCTCCGTGCAGCGGAAAATAAGGGGAAAACGAAAGTTATTTTTCCATTTTCAGCGGGTGCATTTTGTATGCGGTGAGAGGTTTTTTCAGAAATTTTCAACTTGTAGAACTCATAGGAGTGAAAAGTTACAACAATCAATTGAAATCAGTTTAAGCAAGGACATAACCAGAGAGAAGGACATAACCATATGATTAATTTTAACCTGATTAATTGGATTTTCTTGTGTGGCTCTACCAACTCACACGAAATCTGGAAAAGTTGCCCCGACCCCTCTTCGATTAGCGTGAAACTTTGTCCTTAAGGGTAACTTTTGTCCCTGACCACGAATCCGAGGTCCATTTTTTGATATATCGTGAGGGAGGGGTGGTACGACCCCTTGCATTTATTAAGATGCGAAAAAAGAGGCATTTTCAATAATTTGCAGCCTGAAACGGTGATGAGATAGAAATTTAGTGACCCTTCTGGGTTAAAGTAGATTCGAAAAGTTCATTAAATTTCACTTAAAATGACATGTTCCAATTTTTGAAAATGGTAGAGTTTTTACATGTTCAAAAATGAAGGGGCCGTACCGCCCCTCCGTCACGAGATATCAAAAAATTTCTTTTGCAAAAAAAATGGCATTCTGGGTGCCTTGGGGCTCCTGAGGGCGCTTTATCTTTTTCATGAAGGCGCAGCAAAATCGGTAACTTGGAAAATTTGCAAAATGCAAAGTGACTTCTACTGAGGGCGCCAGATTGTTTAAGAAGGGCGACATTTTTGTTAAAAAACTTGTTAGTCGACGACTAACCTGGAGGTGGAGATTACCCTTGTAGAAAAATGATTTTCAATAAAGTGTCTTAAGAGCGAGTCCACGAGCAAAGCATACCCATCTCGCATCGACCTCACCAATCTGCCTGAAATTTTCAGAGGTTGTTTGTACATATAAAACTAGCATCTGGCCAAAATATGAGCACTCTAGGTCAACGGAAAGTGGGGCAAATCGAGACACAAAGTTTAAAGGTTTAAAAACGTCAACAATCTTGAAAAGGCTATAACTTAGGCAAAATTCAATTAAATTTCAAAATTCAAAATGCATCAGAAAGGGCTCAAAAAATGCAACAAAATGCAAAACTAGCATGTTTTATATGTACAAACAACCTCTGAAAATTTCAGGCAGATTGGTGAGGTCCAAACAACGTCCCATACAAAGGGGTATGCCCTGTTCGTGGACTCGCTCTTAATTACGGTAATAACGATCAACTCTCTCGTTATTGAACCTTCATGTAACAATTGATTTTTCAGTCGTTTCAAATATGTAGCAGGCTTTGATTTTTGTTGTATGATTGAATACCTCCCGCTCTCGCCGTCCTTTCAATATCGACACAGAGAGAGTCCACTTTTTTATGCAAACGAAACTATTGGCACTACGCCCCCCGGGGCATGGCCTTCCTCTAACGTGGGATTTCTGCTCCAGCGCCTCTGACGAGACAGGAGAAACCGGGACCGACGTTTTACTTCACCATCCGATAGAAGCTCAGTGGATAAGGCGGGAATCGAACCCGCGTCTCATAGCATCATCGGGATCGGCAGCCGAAGCCGCTACCCCTGCGCCACGAGACCCACTTTTTTATGCATGAATAGTGAAAAAAGCATAATTTAATTATGAAAACATTAAGTGAAATCACTATCTCTCTAATTCTCTATCAACTCACACGAAATCGGGAAAAGTTGCCTCGACCCCTCTTCGATTTGCGTGAAACTTTGTCCTAAGGGGTAACTTTTGTCCCTGATCACGAATCTGAGGTCCGTTTTTTGATATCTCGTGACGGAGGGGCGGTACGACCCCTGCCAGTTTTGAACATGCGAAAAAAGAGGTATTTTTCAATAATTTGCAGCCTGAAACGGTGATGAGTTAGAAATTTGGTGTCAAAGGGACTTTTATGTCAAATTAGACGCCAGATTGGATGGCGTACTCAGAATTCCGAAAAAACGTAGTTTTCATCGAAAAAAACACTAAAAAAGTTTTAACAATTCTCCCATTTTCCGTTACATGACTAAAAAAAATTTTTGGAACATGTCATTTTATTGGAAATTTAATGTACTTTTCGAATCTACATTGACCCAGAAAGGTCATTTTTTCATTTAGAACAAAATTTTTCAATTTAAAATTTCGTGTTTTTTCTAACTTTGCAGGGTTATTTTTTTAGAGTAACAATGTTGTACAAAGTTGTAGAGCAGACAATTACAAAAATTTTGATATATAGACATAAGGGGTTTTCTTACAATCATCACGAGTTATCGCGATTTTACGAAAAAAAAGTTTTGAAATAGTTACTTTTTGCGTTTCTCTTTGTTTCGTCGTCCGTGTCTGTCGCGGGTGACCATGGACGGCCATGATTTTTTTTTTTTTTTTTTTTTTTTTTTTTTTTTTTTTTTTTTTTTTTTTTTTTTTAATATTTATTCAAATTTCTTTTCCATGTACATTCATTCAGTTAAAATATTATTGAGTGTCCAATCACAAACGATGACTTTTCACCTCAATTTTAAATACTAGCAACTTTCATTTATTCATGAAATATTGTAGCTTTCGCTATTCAGTGATTTCAAATGTAGGAGGTCCTACATGTACAAAAGGGAAAAGGGATACCTTAAAACTAACTTATAAACTATATAAAGAGCGGATCAATGCAGCTGAAGACTGCAATGATTTTTGTCGAAATGCATCAATTATCTTATTGGACATAACATCCAAAGTGTCAACTTCGGCTAATTGATGAAGTTCACTGGTGCTGAACCAGGGAGGAAGTTTCAGAATCATTTTCAGAATTTTGTTCTGAATCCTCTGAAGTTTTTTCTTCCTGGTTAAGCAACAGCTTGTCCAGATCGGCACAGCATAAAGCATGGCAGGTCTGAAAATTTGTTTATAAATTAACAGTTTATTCTTGAGACAAAGTCTAGAATTCCTGTTTATAAGTGGATACAAACATTTAATATATTTGTTACATTTAACCTGGATACTTTCAATGTGATCCTTGTAAGTAAGGTTTTTGTCAAAACCAAGTCCAAGATATTTCACTTGATCCTCCCACTTTAAATTTACCTCATTCATCTTTATAATGTGATGACTTTTTGGTTTAAGAAAATCAGCCCTTGGTTTGTGAGGGAAAATAATAAGTTGAGTTTTTGCAGCATTTGGAGTAATTTTCCATTCTTTCAAATAAGAATTGAAAATATCCAAGCTTTTTTGTAATCTTCTTGTGATGACACGAAGGCTTCTGCCTTTGGCGGAGATGCTTGTGTCATCAGCAAAAAGTGATTTCTGACATCCTGGGGGCAAATCAGGCAAGTCAGAAGTAAAAATATTGTATAAAATTGGACCCAAAATGCTTCCTTGAGGGACGCCAGCACGTACAGGTAGTTGATCAGATTTGCTATTCTGATAACATACCTGCAGAGTACGATCCGTCAAATAATTTTGAATAATTTTCACGATATAAATCGGAAAATTAAACCTTTTCAATTTCGCAATCAATCCTTTATGCCAAACACTGTCAAATGCTTTTTCTATGTCTAGAAGAACAGCGCCAGTAGAATAGCCCTCAGATTTGTTGCTTCGAATCAAATTTGAAACTCTCAACAACTGATGAGTAGTTGAATGCCCAAGGCGAAATCCAAACTGCTCATCAGCGAAAATTGAATTTTCATTAATGTGCGTCATCATTCTATTAAGAATTATTCTTTCGAATAATTTACTAATAGATGAAAGCAAACTAATGGGCCGATAGCTTGAGGCTTCAGCAGGATTTTTATCCGGTTTCAAAATCGGAATTACTTTGGCATTTTTCCAACTACTGGGAAAATATGCCAAATTAAAACATTTGTTGAAAATTTTGACCAAGCAACTTAAAGTTGCTTCTGGTAATTTTTTAATTAAAATGTAAAAAATGCCATCCTCACCAGGGGCTTTCATATTTTTAAATTTTTTGATAATAGATTTTATTTCATTCAGATCCGTATTAAAAACTTCATCTGATGAAAATTCTTGTTCAACAATATTCTGAAATTCTATTGAAATTTGATTTTCAATAGGACTCAAAACATTCAAGTTGAAATTATGAGCACTCTCAAACTGCTGAGCAAGTTTTTGAGCTTTTTCCCCATTAGTTAATAGAATATTATCACCATCTTTTAAAGAAGGGATGGGTTTTTGAGGTTTCTTAAGAACCTTTGAAAGTTTCCAAAAAGGTTTGGAATAAGGTTTAATTTGTTCGACATCTCTTGCAAACTTTTCATTTCGCAGGAGAGTGAATCTGTGGTCAATAACCTTTTGCAAATCTTTTTGAATTCGCTTCAGTGCAGGATCACGAGAACGTTGATACTGTCTTCGGCGAACATTTTTCAGACGAATCAGAAGCTGAAGATCGTCATCAATAATGGGAGAATCAAATTTGACTTGGACTTTAGGAATAGCAATATTCCTAGCATCCAAAATTGCATTAGTTAAAGATTCCAAGGCTGAATCAATATCAGCTTTGGTTTCTAAAACAAAATCATGATTTAAATTATTCTCAATATGATGCTGATACCTGTCCCAATTAGCTTTGTGGTAATTAAACACAGAACTATTGGGTCTGGTAACTGCTTCATGAGAAAGTGAAAAAGTTACTGGAAGATGATCAGAATCAAAATCAGCATGAGTCACTAAAGGACCACAATACTGACTTTGATTTGTCAACACCAAATCAATTGTTGATGGATTTCTAACAGAAGAAAAGCAAGTTGGCCCATTCGGGTATAAAACCGAATAAAGACCAGAAGTGCAATCTCTGAACAGAATTTTACCATTGGAATTTACTTTTGAATTATTCCAAGATTGATGTTTGGCATTAAAATCACCGATGATCAAAAATCGAGATCTATGCCGAGTAAGTTTATTCAAATCCCCTTTGAAATAATTTTTATTTTCCCCAGTGCATTGGAATGGCAAATATGCAGCTGCAATCATAATTTTCCCAAAAGAAGTTTCAAGTTCAATGCCCAAACTTTCAATAACTTTTAACTTAAAGTCACGTAACGTGCTATAAGTCATACTACGGTGGATAACTATTGCAACTCCACCGCCATTTCGATTCATTCGGTTATTAGTTATAACTTTATAATCTGGATCACTTTTCAAATAAGTGCCAGTTTTTAAAAATGTTTCGGTTATAACAGCAACATGCACGTTATGAACTCGTAAAAAGTTGAAAAATTCATTTTCTTTCGCTTTTAAAGAGCGAGCATTAAAATTCATAATATTGATGGAATTACTTAGATCCATGATTAAACTTCAGGGTAAGAACAACATCATTCGCAAATTTTAATCCAATCTGGATTGCTTCCATCATGGATGTAGCATTACTCATTGTTTGAATCAAACCAAACAGTGAGTTTTGCAAAAAAGTCATTTTTTCAAACGTAACATCGCCGAGATCAGAAGATCCCAAAGCGTTGCCAGCAGAAAAATTTTCAAATGAGATTTGAGGTACCTGCCCAATTTCAGAAAGATTGGTAGAGGATTTAAAATTCGTGGATGAACCCGAAACGACGTTAGCATAAGAAATGCCATTGTTGTTACCTAACTTATCCACGGTAGGGGTATTTCTAGAATTGTTCGAGTGAGACAGCACGAACGTTTGATTTAAAGATGCAGGTACAACCTGACTTTGAGAAAATTTCGGTTTGGATTTCGGCTGATGCTTAGCACGAGAATCCAAAACCTTTTTTCTGATGGGGCAATCCCAGAAATTTGATTTGTGATTTCCACCACAATTTGCACATTTAAATTGGGTGACTTCTTTCACGGGACAATTGTCCTTGTCGTGAGAAGAATCCCCGCAAACCATGCATTTTGGAACCATGGCGCAATGATCAGTACCGTGACCGAATGCCTGGCAACGCCGGCACTGGGTCAGATTCTGGCCATTACCGCCATGTTTCTTAAAATGCTCCCACTTTACCCGTACATGGAACAAAAACTGAACTTTGTCCAAAAGTTTCAAATTGTTGATTTCATTTCTGTTGAAATGAATCAGATAAAATTGTGAAGTCAAACCAAAGCGAGAAATATTCCCGTTTGATTTTTTCTTCATTGGTATTACTTGGGATGGGGCAAAGCCAAGCAACACCTTAAGTTCGTTTTTGATCTCATCCACCGACAAGTCGTTGGAGAGACCTTTCAAGACCGCCTTGAATGGCCGAGCATTCTTGGTCTCATACGTGTAGAAATTGTGTTTGTGGTTTTTCAAATAACCAACAAAAGTTTGGTGATCTTGTAAAGATTCCGTCAACAAGCGACATTCTCCTCTTCGACCAAGCTGGAACGAAACCTTCAAATTGCAAGTTTCCTTGCAATTCTTCAGTTGCGTTCGAAAGCTGGCCAAATCGGAGACGGAAGTCACAACAATTGGCGGAGCCTTTACTCGTTTCTCAACGGCAGAAGGCTCAGTACGAGGAGAAGGTTCCTTGTCATCAGTTTCGGATAAAACACCGAAACTGTTTGTCAATGGAATTGGAGGATTGACCTCACATTCAGAATCAGAATCAGACCTCAGAAGAGGCTGTTTTCTTTTTCTGTTTCCGTTAGCCGGTTTAGCGTTCAAACGCTTCACCGACGTAACGACCAAATCTTCAGAAGATTTGCGTTTACCTTTGTTTTGACGCATTTTGCAAGCAAAGTTCTCTTAAAAAGATGGCTTCGTTTGTAAAATACAACAAAATTTCAGGTGGGGTTAGTCTTGAAAAGACTGTTTAGAATTTTGGAAAATAACTCAGGTAGTCTTTAAAAAGACTGTGAATTTTGTTTTGAAATAACTCTGAGCTTAGGTAGTAAAAAATACCGCAGCTCTAGTGTCCGTTCACCACGAAGGTTCGCAAGACACAGGACGGCCATGATTAAGGCTACCAACTCTTGCTGAGCTAAAATCCGTATACTTTACCGATATGACACCATGGTATAACAAAAACTGTCAAGGAATTATTTAGATAAGTTTAGAATTTGGGAATTAAAAATATTTTTATAAAACGTTCAAAAGTATACGAAATGTCAAGTTTGCTTTTACGAATAATATCGTTTTTAGTGTTTTCACGAAAACACTTCTAGAGTTTTTATTGGAAAGGTCCTATAAATACAAGCACAAAACAAGGTTTTCACAAGCCAAAACTTGATTTTTTATTTAATAAATATGTTTATGGAATTTGAAAAGAACAATCATTGACAATCAAGTTTGAACTGAGGAAAACCCAAAAAATTATGCAAGTTATCCCTTTAAAATCAAACTGACAGTTGAATAAAAATATCTGTTAAAAGAAAGCTTTGGCCCAATCAAAAAAGCTATGAAATTTTTAAAAAGTTGTTAGAAATCCGTATTATGAGAAAAATTTCGTACAAAAATTCCGGCCTGTTTAAAAATCCGCGGAGAAGGTCGAAAATCCGTACGGTACGGAAAAAATCCGTACAGTTGGTAGCCTTAGACATGATCGATGACGTCCAACTTTTTCGATTAGACAGAAACTAAAACGAGTGTTGTCATCTTGATGATATTTTTTTTATTGAATTCCAAAAAATCGGATATTGGAGATAGACCAATTCTGTCAATGTCCATCAGTCAGGCGTGGAAAGTCAGAGCTAAAAAATTATTCTATAGGGATTGGCAGGAAATTGAAAAAATGTTTTTTTCAAAAGCTCGATTATGGTCTGGATTATGATGTAGAGCAAACCGGACAACACGCGAGCTTTATGGCAAATTGATCCCCAAAATTCGGATATCGAAGATCGATTCTGTCATTTTCAATCAATTGGTTTCGAAAATCGATCGTCCATGATTTTTAAAGGATTTTTTCCAATAAATATTTCTCGACGAATGATCTGCTAGATGAAGCTGGATCTTTAGTCGGAACAAATCCCATACCTTTCTTTAGTAAGAAAGGCAAAAAAAGTGAAAACCTTCATGACATCAAAGTCATCTCAGTATATGGTACTTGATTTTCAACCAAATAAATTTCATTTGGGATTTGAGACAATAATCTTCAGATCTGTTATGAAAACTTTTGTTAAACTCAATTTAACCAAATTTCTGTTTTTTTAAAGACTCACTTTGTACCGGAATGCTTAACAAACTTTGTTCGAAACATACTTTCATAGTTTCAAAAGAAAATACTCTTTAGTATCAGATTGTGAGCATTTTTAACTTTGATTATTTTTAAGCGGATTTTGAAACAAGTTTGAATAAAATCTCTTCAAAACAGTTTTGTTTAGTCTTTTATCATGAATCTTATAATGCTGTTTCTTAACATTCAGCAATTGTGCATCGAATTTTTCTACCGTATTATCTATTATTTTTCTGACCAACCTGTTGCTGCCAACCACTTTAAAAATCCACCCCCATCCACCCAAACAACGGTGCAGTTGAAATAAATAAAAATTTCATTAAATTGGTTGCAATCTAATTCGATAATTTCCGACAGCAATATCGACACAAATCGATTGGATGACCCAACCATCGCAGCCCAGCAGGGAAGAACGCAGACAAAACCCCCACACCCAAATGGGTCAGCAGGGGAAGACCACCCTCCTGAATGACCGGTCACTGTAGTAGGTGGAACAAACAAAGTGGAAAGCTGGGAGATTCCAGTGGGGAGATTATTTCGTGGCCATGTTCCCCTCGGGGCACTTTTCGCTGGTCCGGTCGTCAGTGTCGTCGTCGATGTTGTGTCCTGTCCAGGGCCACATCGTAGTCCTCGGCCCCGGATGTTTATCTATCCTCTTTTCCTGTTTACACTCGACGCGAGGGCAAACCGATTGGAAGGGCTCCATCCTAGCCCAGAGTTGGATTGGGCGAGTCGTCATGGGCACGGTTGAAAAAATAGCTGAAAATGTGGTGATTTACTGTTGCTGTACTAAATTGTCAACTTTTGTACTGTGTGAGGCGCATTCAGAGCACTAAATTTGGCCCTGGCCCTTTCCGGGGACGGTTGTTTTGCAAGGCCATCGAGCGTACATTTGTAGATTATGTTGTTTGGAAAATTATTCAGGCCGACTGTTGCTGGGAGGCATTCGGGCACCGAGCTGGAAGAGCAGAGCGTCATCCAATTGAATGATAAGATGGTGAAGTTTCGAGTGTCAGTTCGGTTCAGTCCACGGCACTATGAATTTATTGATTGTCAAAAGAACTGATGGGGAAGACGGTGGGAGGATGGACAAGTTGTCGAACGGTTCGACGGCGACTGGTTATTGACGGAGACTGGCAGGAAGCCAATAAGCATATTAAAAGTTTTTCCTCCGAGCTGAGCTGAACTTAAGCACCCCGGTCTTCCGGTCACAACCGGTCGCCGGTGCTTTCGTGTGTTCTTTATGGCACACAAATAAAATTAATGACATCTTTCCTATTTTGATGTGAGTTGTTTGGGAAGATAGTGCGAAGGGGAAAAGTTCAGTTGCATCGTACTGAAAAAAGGGGAATTCTGATTTTATCACCCAAACAAGTTCAATGAGTTTGGTCCTAGATGGACTGAAGAAAAAATAATTTAATACTATAGCAGATCGAAGTTAATTGAAAGTTATAAAATATTTTAGAACTACCTATTGAATCCAAAATGTGAGATCTCCTGCATCAGATACAAGAGCAATTCTGTACGATATTGGCCTATTTCGTGATTTTTTATGTATTTTTTTTTGTTTGGCTCAGATCTCAGATCAGATCTTCTGATCAGTTTGATGCCCTCAGCAAAGTTGTAGGTATTGATCTGGGTGCTGAAAAGTGTGAATGCGAAACTTGATTTCAGAATGAACCCCAATGCAGCTGCTCCAAATCTGTTTAAAAAACAAAGAATGAAGCTTTGTTAAAGCTCAAGCGTGACACAGTTTTTTTATGCTAAAGTTGTTTTTTAAACAATTTCGGCATATTGAAATTATTTTTTTCTGTGAGATATATTGATTCCCATTTTTTTAACGTTGGAAAGCCAACGTGTTTTTGCTTCCGCGTTGGAAGTGGAACTAATTATTATTATTAAGAACAGCAAATGAATGGGTGTTCTCAGATGTGCCAGTTCTCAAAACAAATACACGCTTTGAAATTATAAGGATATGTATATTACAAGAAAAAGGCCGCAGTGCCAATTATTTGAACGATATCAAACAATGAGACAGCTACGATACGAACCATCGACTTCACAAACAACTTTCAGTCATAGTTATTTTAAAATAAAAGACGGTCTCGACTTCGGCATTTTGCTGATTTGTTGACTGCTGGTCCCCTAAAGCCACCAACTTTCCATTATTGCAAAATAAAAAAAAAAATCAATGACCGATTACAATAATCGCTACTTTTAGCGAACAGTAAATTGGTTCCAGTTTTACAGTTCAAAATTGAGGTTTTGAACCATTCAGCACCCAGGTATTGATTAGGACTATTCAGACAAAATAAATACATAGAAAAAAATCCCCATATTTTTCTAATTTTGTGATTTGTTTTATCGGACAAAAAAAAAACGCAACTTATGTGCCATAGAAATGAAAGGTTAAAAAAAATTCGCCAGGTTATGTTTATTTGAATAAAACTAACTTAATCCACCTATGTGCCTGAAGTCTTCCTCACTACTTTCTAAAAAAGGATCCGGAAATGTTTTTCATCTGAATTATTAATTCTTTGGAATAATCATAACTATCATCACTTAAACTAGGCTGCCAGATTCAGACTCGTTTGGAAAGTCTCTCGATAAGCTGACCACAAAAAGGTTGGTTGATGGACCCGAAAATTGTTTACAAACAAATAAAGGTGATCTGGCTTTAAAAATGTACATAAATATAACTTAAGTGGTTAAACCTTGAGGCAGGGTTGCCAGATCTACCCAACGATGGGTTGGATGATAGATCCGGACATAGTTTACATGCATTTAAGTGAGATCCGGCCTTGAAAAAGTACATAAATATCACTTAAGTGGTTATAATTTCAGACAGGGTTGCCAGATCTTCAATGTTTTTTACTTGTTGGACCTATCTAGCGATGTGTAACATGATGGTATTTGAATCAATTTGTGCCAATTATCTAACATCCGGATGTAAGCGAAAACACATTTTTATGCATAACTTTTGAACTATTTATCGATACTTCACTTTTTTACTTTACTTTTTAATGTTAAATAAATTTGCTATCGAAAAGTCCTTTACAAATTTGTTGATAAAGTGCACATTTTTCTCTAAAAGTTGACAAAATTTCCAATAAAATTGTCATTGCAGATTGGACCTCTGGTTGCTGAAATACAACGAATAAAAGAAAAAGAAACAATAAATTTGAAGATTTTTTAAGTCTCATTTAAACAGCCTTTTTTCTAGTAGAGTAATTCCATGTCAAATATGGAATCGGTTGTACCCGACCCTCTCTTATTTCAATGAATTTTTGTGTATATGGAGCCAGTTAAACTCGATGATGACATTTGAGAAGGGCGTAAGTGTTTTAAATATTTTGGTATTTCGTAATTTAAATATTGCTGTATCTCGAAGCCGTTGCATCGTATCAAAAAGTGGTCAAAGACAAACTTGTAGGAAATTTGACGGACTTTTTGAAAAAAATACACTGAAAGAAAAAAACTTTCCACTTTTATGAGATTTTTTTGTTTTTAAGTTTAAAAGTAAAATTTGAAGGTGAGCCCATGATTTCAGGCTTGATTTTTCAGTAACGAAAATATTTTTATCAGAAAGCTCTTCTAATTTCCCATAAGTTTGTCTTTGATCACATTTCCATTGGATGTATGGGTTTACAGATGTAAGCTAATTACATTGCTCATAACTGAAAACATAATATTTTTTCAGTGTAGTATAGTAACCTGGATAGTAAATTAGCTTATATCTGTAAGCCCATACATCCAATTGAAATGTGGTAAAATACAAACTTAAAGAAAATTGGACGAGCTTTCTGGTAAAAATAATTTCGAGACTGTCATAAAAAAACTGCCAAAAACCATCAAAAAAACTATTTTTTCGACATTTTTATTTTTAAAACCGCTGTACTGCCCATGTTCACATAAATGTCCCATATGCAAAAACAGCAAGCTGAGAAAAACGCATTTGAAGTTTGTCCCACACTGGATTTCCTCCTGATTTCTAGAACAAAGTATTGAATGTTATATGCTTTTCTTAAAGATCTCGCGTTTCTGAACAAAACTGCATCAATAACTCAAAAACGATGAAAATGCATATGGGACATTTATGCGATCAGGGGCAGTGTAACTTCACAAGGATTGGACTTAGGACAATGGTCAATATGGAGACTTTTACGTTAAATTGTCTGGTGAATCGACTCTCGTGTTTGGTTTGAAACACAGTTTTGAAAAAAAAACAACAGTTTCAGTAAATGATTTTTGTATTTTTTAGGTGAGTTGGTCAATAATGCATTTTTCGTGAGTCTTTCTGTAACATCTTAGACTATTTTCAAAAAAATGTTGAACGAATAAAAATTGTGAGCTCACTTTCAAATTTGACTTTTAAACTTAAAAATCAAAAAATCTCATAAAAGTGGAGTGCTTTTTTCTTTCAGTGTATTTTTTT
This sequence comes from Culex pipiens pallens, assembly GCF_016801865.2. Taxonomy (NCBI): domain Eukaryota; kingdom Metazoa; phylum Arthropoda; class Insecta; order Diptera; family Culicidae; genus Culex; species Culex pipiens. The sequence continues at coordinate 95,571,906 of NC_068939.1, read as the reverse complement.
CGGAAAGCTCGTCAAATTTCATACAAGTTTGTCTTTGACCACATTTTGATACGATGCAACGGCTTCGAGATACAGCAATATTTAAATTACGAAATACCAAAATATTTAAAAAACTTACGCCCTTCTTAAATGTCATTATCGAGTGTAACTGGCTCCATATACACAAAAATGGCTTTTATAAGCGTAGGATAACATGTCCACAAAGTTTAATTGAAAGCGGAGGGGTCGAGAAAAAAGTTTCTAAAAAATTCCTGTTTTGGGCTGGAATTGCTCAGTACCAATATCTTAGAAACTAATGTCCTATTTTTAATTTAAAAATAAAAACGTTTGTAAAATGACCTGATCCATTCGATTTTTTTCCTAAACTTTGGAATCATTCCGAATGGGTGTAATATAAAATGTTTAACTTTTTTTGAAATGTTAGTCTTGATTCTAAAATAAACAAAATACTCCGAAAAATAAGAAAATATAAGCCTTCGGACATCTAGTTTCTAGTAGGAATCTTGCAATAAAGTAAAATATACAGCGAACAATTGACATTTAATTATTTAAAAACATAAAATAGCATAGCATAGCATAGCATTGGTGTCTACCCGTAGCTGCTACTTCGTTATTGACCAGGACCCCCAAACATTGCTCCGTGGACCACAGATGAAAAGTAGGAACCAATCATCACCCCTTCGCAATTTTCAAAGGTCCCTATCGTGCTGATCAATACCAACGCCGGCCACGACCAGTGGTAAGACACGGGGAAGTGGATGGGAATGTTAGCCGATACTTGAGTGATGGGACCGCCAAATCGACTGCGTCTCCGACAAAGTATCACATGAGTTTTGAGGGGTTAGTAAGATGGGTATGAGGTCAGGATTCACTGTGGTAGGTGATGCGACCATGAGCAATTTGTTTATCGGTTGAAATTTTAAAAATCTTAGGCAGCCGGCTGCGGAAAGATACCTATCTAGGGATTTAAATATAGTATTAATTCGACCGCGATTCTCCAGAAAAACTCCGTCGGCGTGCCTTCCGATCAACGGTGATGTAGGAAGGGCTTCATTCATTAAAATTATTTTATATCATAAGCCTTAAAACATATCCGTCGACGTGCCTTCCGATCCTCGATGATATGGAAAGGACTTAATCCAGCAATACGACTTGCTTGTCTCAAAAAACAAAAATCGGATCGTTTCTATCGAAAACTATATAAAGAGAACAAAAATTAAATTCAGCGGCCAACGAACGCGCGAACAAAAAATAAATGAAAAAAGAAGAAGAAGAAATCCAATCACCCCATGTAGGGGAGAGTGGGGAGACTTGATCCCCGGGGACACTTGATCCCAAGCCTGTATCTCGTCAGCATGTGGGTAAAACAATTAGCTTTGTTCTAGAAAGTTGTGCGAAATTAACTAAAACTCATTGTAGAAAACAAAGAAAAAAATTAAAAAATGTTTAGATTGAGTTACACACATTTTTCTAAAAAGTGCTGCAAAAAACTTCCAAGAGATCTTTTTTCTTTGTTTTGATAAGTATAGAAAACACTCAAAAATTATTCAAAAAAATATGTTTTATACATGAATTGTTTGATAAACTTATAAACTACGAAACCCTTACGCATTTGACGTTAAATTTATCGTCATACTATTTTTACAATCAATTGTTTAAAAAAGTGCGTTTAGGGAGACTTGATCCCTGCATTTTTACAGTCACTGGAATCAGCCTCAAGATTAATTAATTGGGCTGGGTTTTCATACATAGTTTCCTTTAGTATAGTTGTACATAACTTACTGCAGTTTGAACCATTTGTCAAAAGTTTTGAAAACAAAAATTACCAGCTTTTGTAAACATGCTCAATTTTGACCTGAAAAAGAAAATTTTAAGTTTTTCAATATTTTGCATGCTAAACTTGTTATATTTTGAACACAAACGTTTAGGTTTAATGTGAAATTGCTGTAACTTATAGAAAAATTAAAGTTTGGATGAATAAGAAACATTTTGCTTAAGATTTCTTCAAAATGTTGAAAGGGGGATCAAATTACCCCCAACATTTCGAAAATGCCGGTTTAAAATATTTTTTTAAAACGCTTGGCATGATTCGAAGAGTTTATCTGATGAAATACCCTTATCAGCCAAGCATAGTTGAATGTTTTAGCTTTCAATTTATGCAAAATGTTCATAGTTTTGTGAGAAATTGACAGAGTTATGTGCGATACAAAAAAAGGGGATCAAGTCTCCCCACTCTCCCCTACACAAATAGCGACACAAAAAAAACGGAAAATAACACGAAAAAAATAGGACTGCGCGTCCACACAGGCACCGCACTACTGATGCCATTATTTAATTATAATGACCAATCACCCCATGCACTCGAACAGCGACACAAAAGAGACGGAAAATAACACGAAAAAACAGGACTGAGCGTCCACACAGGCACCGCACTACTCTTAAAACATAAAATAGACAAATAAAAACACATCACTCCGATCCAAAACCAAAACTCCCTTCCCAGAACAGCGAATCATTCATCGTCGCGGAAAACACCTAGCACGATCAATTACTGGGCACTTCTAACAAGTCCCCGATATATCACTACCAGCCACCAACACCAACAACTTTTCCCACCCCCTAGAAGGCGAAAGCCAGGAAAACCCCGAAGAAAGCTGGCAAATTAAAACTCTTTTCGATTTGCCTCGAAACACCCTCGCCTTTTTTTTTCGAGGAAAGCTGCAAAAGTCTCTAACTCACCCATTCAGTCGTTCTTGATTGGCGTGTGGAATTTTAGCATCCGAAATTGACGATCATCGTTTGGTAATTTTTAATTGACACAAAATTTGCCTCCCTCAGAAGCGGTGAAAAAAAGTCTTTCCAACAATCTTGTTGGGATTCGCTTTTTCCGAGGGGATTGACTGATGATGTTTCTGGGACTTCTTCTTCTCGTTCCTTTCTGTTGGACTTTGTTTGCATTCGACAGTAAAAAGTGACGACTTTTGGTTCGGCGTTGGTGAAATTTGGAATGTTTGCCCTCCCCTTCCCCCTCAAACCTTTTTGTAGTTGGCAGACACAACCCGGTCCCGTTGGAATAAGAAGCAAAAAAAATTCGCTTCCCAAATTGAACGAAAAATGTAATTAAAAGTTTTCCGTAATGATTCAAATATTTGATGTTTTGCTAACCGTTTGCTTTCGCGTAGGCGTAGGTGTTTTTTTGGAGTTGAAGGAAGTGTAAAAAAAAAGTTGGGGACTTTTTCTACCCTGAAAAAGTTTTAAGGGTTGAGAAGATTTTCACTTACGTGGAAAGGAGATGCAAAGTAATTGTAACTTTGTGCCAAGTGAGGCTGAACAAAATTGTTTGGTTAGTTATTGCTAAGTTTGATTTAGGAATGATTAAAAAAAGATGAATTTAAACGGCTATTCTATGGGGATGATTGTGCTGTCCAGTCAACTTTAACTGCTTGAAATAATCCAGCAAACCCGGAAGGAAATCATCGCTTCATCACCTTTCTAGCACCATACAAGTCTGCAGGGAAGTTATAGCAAACATTTTACCAATTTATTCTAATTTTCGCTAAAACATATAACAGCAATTTTTTGTTGATTTTGAATTGACCATTGCAACAAAATATAGAAAATTAAAATCCATAAAACTAAAAAGCAACACGTAAAAACCCAAACCAAACTTTCTCAGCTTTCTGCCCCTTCTTCTCACAACTAATTATAAAATTTCGCTCACAAACTCCACTCACTTACCGGCACGGAGGGTGACTTAATTCAAAAATGCCAACTTTTCCTGTTTTGCCGCTGTCAAGTGAGGTCATCAGAATCAAAGAACCACTGAGAGGTACAAAGACTACACCGCAAAAAAAAAAGAAAAAGAATCAAGCTAGTTGGACTTGTCCCCTTGGAAAGATGCTTCCAAGAGACAACCCAGCCCGGAAAAGCTGAAAATTGTCCGCGAAAAGTTTTCCAATGAACACAGCCAACAACCGAAACAGCGATGCACTTTGACTCTTGCAGGATTTTCTGGGGTTTTTTTTTTCGCTTCTTTTTTAAGAACTTTTCCCAGCTCATCTTGTCGTCTTCAGCTCGTTAGCTGCGAAGGGAAGTTGGTGGAAAAATTACTTTACTTTTTTTCTGGGGTGGTGACCAACTAAAGGAAACAACGGTGTTTCGTGGGATCAACTGGACTACCTTGAAACTAGTCAGATTGTTTAAAGACGCTGTTTTACTAATTCAAAAAATGTGAGGTTGTTGACCGTAACTTGATCGCAAAGATTCAGCTCAAAGATTTCTTGTTTAGAAACTTCAACATTTGTCTTCTAATCTGATTTCCCCCCTCTAAATGTGCTCCAAATCAAACTTTCCAACCCAAGAAATTAATTGTTCGAATTAGCTTCCAATCCGAACCCTGGGACCCATTACACTACCCAAAAGCCAGACACAGTTACGACCCGGGACGGCGACGCCGTCCAGATAGTCCAACGTCACATAATTACAGAGTAAACCCAATCATCCAACAACATGGAGCAAACCCCAAACTTTTATCTCCCGCAAAAGTCAACGTTGTCTCTTTGTGTGCTCGCTCGTGGAAAGCTCGAGAAAAGCTCGCACAATCTCGGTGGTTTAGTGCGACTCGAAGGGAGGGAGTTTGAAATTAATCTATTTAGTGTCCAGCTTTGTTTTGCACTTTGCTGGACGAAGGGAGGTTTGGATCATTGATAGCCAGCTCAAAGTAACCGAATTTGAAGCACCGAATAACGAAGCAATATTCATTAGGGTGGTTCGTGGACGCCCACTTTTTGCTCGAAACCACCCAGCAGAAAGCACTCTTTCCCCCCAAAATTCAGGTGCAATTAGTTGTGATAACCAAAATCAGATTCGAAAGGCAAAGGTCTCCCCAACACCAACCAATCTCCTCGAAAAAGAGGGACTTGATTGCAAAAAGTAAGTTTCCAAATTGAATTTATAGTGCAGTTTATGGGGTTTTGGAAGTTGCGCGCCGCAGCCACTGCCTTTTCACTGTGCGAATAGGATATATATATATTGAATTTAATTTAATCGCAAAAACACTTTTAGATAGTGTGTGCAACTGTCGGGTCGTCGTCGTCGCAGTCGGGTGGAAAGTTTTCCTCGAGTTTTCCTTAAAATGTTCAACACCCTTCAAACTCTTGGTGTGAAGTGAAGCAGCAGATGCGTTCCACCGCACGGTTAAAACTTGCTCCCACTCGAAATCTGAACAAAGCTCCAGTTTCGATACTCTGGTTCGCAAACCTTAACAAACACCAGAGTTGGGACGTCGTCGGCCGACTTCGAAAGAGCGTGGATATACATTGAAATTTATTGCCACTGCTGGCTCCAAGTTTTCCTGGCCGCAAAATTTATCTCGAAAATCAATTAGTTTTGATTAGTATAAATTGCGTTGCATTTGTATTTATCAGATTTCTCCTTGGTGTGGCTTGGGGAGCGGTTGAACCGATGCCGATGTGTCACCACAGACTTGGATTGACTATTGCGGAAAAGGTAGCCGATTTCAAGCTGATAATTTGAGAAGTTGCAATATACAAAGTCAACGGTCAATGATGGCAAAGGGTAGTATTTCATGGATGCTCAATCCTTGAAGATTTATACCAAAGACATTTTTTTATTTAAAAAGAAAAGAAAACGTTTTCAAACGGTGATTTAACCAATTTTCTACACCCTGCAACAAGTCGATCCAATTCCGTTGATGCGCCTAGTTACTAAGTCTTAGTTGAGTTACCCACCCCTGTGACACTGAACTCCCGCGTACAAGGATGATCCAACTGGCTTGATACTATCGTTTCAAGTTGCAAAATTCACGCCTCTACATGCTGCGTTCTGCTCATAGAGTGAGAAGTGCACCCAGCTACCCTCAACTACACCCAGGAAAATGGACTGATAACTGATGTAAAACCGCATAACATGTCATCCGAGCAGCACAAACGAGAGTTTTGAGGTGACACAGTGGTGTCGAAACACGCTGCCATCCTGGCCACACACACATGCCAAAGGGATGGGCAGGTTGACGAGGGTGGCCTCTACCTCTACTCTTTTCCCTGAAGTACCTCCTGATGATGGTTACGTGGTGGTGTTCACAGTGATGGCCGTAAAGTGAGATAGAAATCATAATATGTCACACACTGATTTCATTCGTCAGCCAAGCGAAAAGTATAGTGGAACCTCAAACCGAGGTTGGCATCCCGAGGTTGGCCCAGCTGCAGCAGGGGATGTTTGGCAGGAGGGAATTTCTTTGGAGAAAAGCACCTCCTGAAGTGTTCAATGTTTTGATTTTACATCTTATAAAATATTCTATGATCCGATTATTTTATAGTTTGAACCTAGTACATATATTGAAGATCTGGCAACACTGTCGATTGTTTCTATTTCCAGGGCTGTGGGGTCGGAGTCAGAATCGGAAATTTCTGATATCCTGGAATTGTAGTAGGAGTCACCATAAATTTAATAAATATTATGAACTTTTTTTATTACATTGTTTGATTTTCAAGTTGAAAAAATCGACAAAAGTTTTGTTTTAAAGACAGAACTACTTTACATTTTGTGTGAGAACTATCCATAAACAATGCTAACCCATCAGAACTTCAGAATTCTGGTTGGGGTGGTTTAAGGGACCATACATTAAATACAAAATTAACGAAATAGAAGAATTTATTATACAAGTAAAAATTAGTAAATATCAATCCTTAAAAATCTCATTGTGATTTATGGATATAAATAATGAATGATTTACGTAATTCCTATCTTTGAGAAAATCAAAATATAGTCACATTAATAGCTCTGATGTCGATCAAATTAAACCTTTTTCCAAACCTTTTTGGAAACTTTCAAATGTTCTTAAGAAACCTCAAAAACCCATCCCTTCTTTAAAAGATGCTGTTAATATTCTGTTAACTAATGGGGAGAAAGCTCAAAAACTTGCTCAGCAGGTTTAAGAGTGCTCATAATTTCAACTCAAATGTTTTGAGTCCTATTGAAAATCAGATTTCTATTGAATTTAAGAACATTGTGGAATAAGAATTTTCTTAGATCGAAGGAGTCCATGATTGAAGAAAGACGTCAAAAATTTTCGCTGCTTCTTTTCTTTGAATTGTTGTTCCAAAAAATAAAAAGTGGTTCCGGAACTAATCAGTGCAGTGGTGAATGGTGTAGGAGGATTTTGAGCAGGACGGTTCAAACAAGGACATGGCTCGTTCCGGGTCGGTCGCGGAACTGGTATGGAACGCGGAGACCTTCGAAAAGTTCCCGATGACCAGGGGGGATGTGTGTTCGACCTGGAAATGAACAACTTCCGGAAGTCTTTGAGAACTGACCCAAATTGGAAAGTTGGCGAGCGCAGAGAGCGAAGCGGTAGTGGGTCTCCTCGTAGATGGACTCATCGAGGTCAAAACCCTGCGAACGAAACGGAAACCGGAGTTGTGGCGCACGGTTTAGTTCGTCGGAACCGGTTAAGGTGGAACGCAGTTGCAGCGGGGAGGTTCCGTTGCCGCAGTTTCCACGAAAGGAGGGAAAGGAAGACGACGGAGCAGATTACGAGTGGGGCGTCGGCAAGCTGAAGCAGCCCAAGCGGGAACAAGCCTTTTACGATGTATTGCGAGCATGCGAGACCTTTGAAGAGATGCTGATTTTGATAATGTTATCAACTGGTGAGCTCGTTCTTTTTATAAGACAACCATACTTTCATGTATTCTGACATACACACACATCAATGAAGACAAACCACGCCAATCTTACTATATACGCGGTAGGGTGTTCCCTCGGTCGTTCGCTGTGAGTTGTGGATTGCCTGCTTCTCTAATGAAGGTTCGACTGGGGGGGCATGCTTATTAATTTCTCGTCGCTCCATACCCTCAGTGACGTGATGGGAGCAAGGGCGTCTATGCGAAGTGTCCCTACACCCGCTACAAATTTCCGGCGCTTGGGGAGGGAAACGGGAAACCATTTTAATCTATGCGCCGGTATTTGTAGCATTAAAATTCGTGCAAAAAAACTTATGCACGTGGTGTACAGATTATGGAGTAAAAGATGATCGAATTGTTCACCTAGCGCTCACATGTGTTTCGGGACCAAGTTGCCTGCGGGTATGGGGATCATACATACATACATACATACATTGTGGAATAAGAATTTTCTTCAGATGACGTACGATACGGATTTGATTGAAATAAAATATATCATCACAAAATTAAGAAATATTGTGAAGATGGTATTTTTTAACAATTTAACTATAAAAATACCAGAAGCAACTGTAAGTAGCCTGTTTACAATTTTCAATTAGCTTTTAAATTCCATTTTTTTAATTTGTTTATATGTTTCAGGAGACAAAACCCGCATCTTTTAAGCCATTCAGAAATATGGACCAACACTTTTCCGACGAGTTATATATATTTTTTAAATAGTGATTTTTGCAAAAAAAAATTAATCATGTACTTAAATTTTTTAACCAGATTTTTTCATGTAAAATCGAATTTGCAATCGAAAAGTACCTTATATTTTTTTAATTAGGTGCACCGTTTTCAAAATATATCCATTCAAAGTTAAATTTAAAACTCCGTTTTTTTTTAATTTTTTCAAATAATGTTCATGATTTTCCATCCCTAAAAATATTATTTAGAAAAGTTCAGAAAATTTGCTAGAAAATTGTCAAAGAGACATAGAAGGTTGATCCTCTGGTGCTGACATACAGCGGCATGAAAAAACAGGAAAATTGAAGTTTTCTACACTGAAATAAAAAAAAGTATCAAATTCCTAAATTCTAGGAATTTTGCCTCCTTTTCTTATTAAGTAATCCAAAAAACCCAATTACTAAATAAGGAAAGGAGCCAAAATTCCTAGAATTTAGGAATTTGGTACTTTTTTTTATTTCAGTGTAAGTCTCACCCAAACCTCCCTCCATTTTCTTATGTCGATATCTCAGCAACTTAATGGTCCGATTCACATTCGTGAAATTTTTCGATTTCTTCGAAAACAATGTTTTGAAAATTTTCAATCGAGATTAACATTTCAAAAGGGCGTAATATTGAATGTTTGGCCCTTTTAATAGGTTAGTCTTGATTAAAAAAAATGAAAATATTGTTTTCGAAAAGATCGGAAAATTCCACGGATGTGTAATTTTTTAACATTGAAAATCGGACCATTAGTTGCTGGGATATCGACATTAGAAATTGCAGGGTTGTTTGGGTTAGACTTATTGTTGTTGTTGTTGATTTTATTAGGGGAACTTTAACTCTATGGGTCATTCGCTCCCGTAAAGGGTTAGACTTAGAAAACTTCAATTTTCCTGTTTCTTTTTCAGCAACCAGAGGTCCAGTCTTCAATGATCGTAGAAGAAATTTTCTGAACTTATCGAAAAAATGTTTTCAGGAATGGACAATCATGGACACATTTTAAAAAATCAAAAAACCGGAATTTATCGGACAAAATTTAACTTTGAAAACGGTGCCCTTAATCAAAAAAACATGTACAGTACTTTTCGATTGCAAATTTTATTTTACAGTAAAAAATTGGTAAAAAATTTTAAGTACAAGATTTAATTTATTTACAACAATAACTAGTTGAAAAAATCATAACTCATCGTCAAAATTTTGGACCATACTTCTGAATGGCTTCATAGATGCGGGGTTTTGTCCCCTAAGACATGTAAAAAAAATAAAAAAAATACAGGTTTTGAGAAATTGAATTTTGTGAAAATAAACTAATTGAAAAATCACATTTTTTTTTCCGTGATTTTTTTTCTGAGTAGTCCTTATCAATACCTACAACTTTGCCCAAGACACCAAATCAATCAAAAATTCCTTGAAAATTTACAGATTTTCGAATATTTGCGTACTATTTGTGTATGAACAACCGCAAAATTGTATGGAGACTTTATGGGAGAACCAATGACACAGAATCACTTCTTTGGTAAGGGGAAAGACCCGCACAAAGTTTGAGCCAGTTTCCAGGTTTGGTGGAGAATTGCTCAAATATATGAAATAGGGGAGTGTGGGGTAATTTGGACACCCTAAGGAAATTGCTCTGCCACGGGCTGTATGGATATTTTAAAGGAATGTGGATGACACCAGAGGATAATAGAGACCATATTTGATGGAAAAATGTCATTTATTTCGATAAATTTTGATGAAAAACCCATTTTTATCGCAAAAATTAAAAGGTGTCCAAATTACCCCCACATTTTTGTGTGGGGGTAATATGAACACCCCTATGGGGTAATTTGGACATGCCTTGTGGGGTAATTTGGACATGCCTTGTGGGGTAATTTGGACATACCTTGTGGGGTAATATGGACACCTTTTGTGGGGTAATTTGGACACATGTTGAAGAATAAGTTTAACATTTGATTTTTTTGAGCATGTTTTATATTCATCAACCTGGTTTTTTAATTGCTTTATATTTGTAAGTGTATTTTTGCTCACAATATGTCATCCAAGGTTTAAATAATGATTTTGTGATAGAACTATAAATCAATTCGTCGCCATCGTGCTAACTTGTCGTACGTGCATTTTGGGCCAAATTGAGTTAAGAACGCCATTTTGTGCAGCTCACAATGCCTCACCTTTTGACCTTCACAGATCCCCAAAATTCGATTTCAATCCTGAGATATTCAACGAAAACCGAAAAAAACTCCGTGCATTTTTGTCACTTTACATATGAAAGTATTTTCAATCTTGTCGTGCTATCTTGTCACTCCATGAAAATTGATGTAAGTGCGACAAAAGGCCAAAGGGATTTCAGGCCAGGAAAGTCAGGATGCGTTTGTCGCACGTACAAGCTAGACTACCGTAAACATTTGTAATTATAACTCGGGACTCCAGCAACCAACTTCAACCAAACTTTGGGACAATGCACAGAATGGTCAGCCAAACAAAACGTGTTTGTTATTGTTTACATTGCGTGCTCTCGTTTTTGTATATTCAAGGTCAAACATTAAAACGCGTTTTTCTCGGAACGTCAAAATGGCGGGTGCGACAAGATAGCACGACGACGTCGAATTGGAAGATAACAAATAGTTCAGTGTAGTATACATAATTGAATCATTAATTCTGAAATGATTTAAACATTGATTCTGGATTAGGCACAAATATAGTTTTTAGTGATTAAGGAATCGTTTAGATTTATATAAATCAATCTTTATATAGAACTAATTAACCTGAAACTATCCATTTTTTTTTAATTTTACGCCCTTCAAAATTAAATATTATTGTAAACCAGTATAGAAATTAGAAATGTCAAAGAAATTAATTAAAGGTAATCAACATTAGAGTCTAGAGTCGCAAGATTTGCAGTAATCAGATTTTCATCCATTTGAATATTGGAATAAATTTACCTAAATTTAAAAAAATGGGTTTTGTGGAAGTTCTCATTAGTCACATTTCTTTTTGAGTGTTTTGACATTTTAAATCCCTCTAAATTTATCTAAATCCCTTTAAAAACTCAACCAACCATGAAAGTTACTTTTTTTGCCTGACAGGTAGACTTTCAGGTATGTCCAAATTACCCCACAAGCCATATCCAAATTACCCCCATAGCATGTTCTATCATGAATTGAAATTTTTGATGATAAAAATGGATAAAATGCACAATTTTTATACGTACATATCTCAGGCATCGTCCAAGCAACCCCCTTAAACAAAAATTGTCCACTTTTTGGCCATATAACCCCTGCAAAACCTTATTTCCCAACCCTCAAATATTAGAACTTAAGGTAGTGCCAAACGGCCTTTGGAAACTTTTATATATTATACCAAAACTACTTTACCTATTCCAACTTTTTTGGTTTGTCCATACTCCTAGGCATTTACTAGTACTAGCCTTATCACTTAAATTACCATTTTCACTTTATATCCGAAGAAAACGTGATTTTTAAAGGGGTGTCCAAATTACCCCCACTGTCCATATTACCCCAAACTCCCCTAGGTGTATCCACTTATGAACAGGATTTTTTGACTTTGTCTGAAGAATAAAATGTTGATTTACAAACAAATTTTCAGACCTGCCATGCTTTATGCTGTGCCGATCTGGACAAGCTGTTGCTGAACCAGGAAGAAACAAATTTCTGAAAATGATTCTGAAACTTAATCCCTGGTTCAGCACCAGTGAACTTCATCAATTAGCCGAAGTTGGCACTTTGAATGTCCACTAGGATAATTGATGAGACCCAAAACTGGACCGAATGTAATAAATCTGGACTAAATTTGTTAACAAAAATTGTTTGAAAATGAAGGTTTGCCATTCTTAATACTAATTATTCCTCTAACTTTCCAGAGAACTGCTCATCAGTTTGACACAATGCGCTTCACGTGGAGCTCAGTCATGCTGATTTAGGTTTCCACCATCATGAGAAATACCGGCTGAGCGATACACACCTGCAACATGTTCTACAGGTTAGGGGTGGAAAAGTTTTCCCAAAATCGTGCTGTAACTGAAAGTGTCGGGGAAGAGGTGGGCAAATCGTGCTGCTCCACTGAAATAAATTCAATTTCGCAACACTTTTCAAAGAACTTTGATGGAGAGGGGAGCTGCAGGTAGTTATTCGGCAACCGATTCTCACCTCGCTCAGACAATAGGGGCCCACATCGAGCTGGCAACGGGCTGTGACATTCCATGGCGTTGATGGCGAAGATATTGTAATGTTTTCCCAGCGAAGCGCATGCAACATGCCGGAAATTTCGTCGCAGCGGGAAGCAACTGTCGAATATCTCGCCGCGCATCGAGGTGCGGTTCTCCGTGACGTTTGGAACGACGCAACGGAAGCTGTGTCGGTAGTTTAGGGTGCATGGACTCGAACTAGCGATGAGTTGGAAGTTCATTGTTGCGTGAGAGTGCATTTCAAACGGTACGGGTTCTGAATGTAAAATTTGAATAAGATGCTTTCAAGTTTATGTAAGTTAATTTAGGGATAGTTTATTGAAAGACAATTCTAGTGAGTATCTGGTTACTCGTAATTTTGTTGCTTTTCTGATTCTCAGTAATTTTGATGAAAAAGGTTTTCGTAAGTGGATTATGTAAAGTTTACCTTTATCTTCAAAACAAAACCATCATGAAATGTGCTGTAATTCTTAACGAATGTACCTGTTCTTGGCTAGTAACATCATTTTCCGAGCAAACACACAAGAGTTATACCCATACATGTACCTCCTTGAACTACCACACAGTCTTCCGAAATGCTGACTTAACCAGATAAACGTTTTAATCCCTCTGCTCGGTGGTTTCTTGGTTGGCTTAGGCAAAACCACTCTCCAGAGCTCTGCTGCAGGTGAGTTTTGCTTGACTGCCTCAACACCATCCAGGCCAGGCCTTGTAATGCTAGAACGGGGTACCAACTTCACATTTCGGTGAGCGCTCAGTCTCCGATTTCTGGTGGTGCAACTGTTTTCCCTTCCTGCCCAAAACCCACAGTAAAACGAAAACCAATGCATTTGTGTACGTTTGTGGTCGAGTTGCAAAATCTTGGTTAATCATTGCCAGTGCGAGAGGTTTCTGTGTCAACATCCTTTTCCCCCACTCCCCCAAGAGGGGAGGGAAGAGGTGAGGTTGGATCCTGTTTCTGGTTTTCGAGCAGAAATTGGTTAGTTCATCCTTTGGCCGCAGGCAGAGAGAGAGAGAGTACATCGCCGCAAATCCCAAATCCTGATTCCAAATCACAAGCTTACCGGTGACAGCAATCTGAAATTTATTTCACTTGCAGTAGCAGCATCACTGGACGATTTGTGACCAACCGGACTGGAAATAAAATGTTCCTTCAAATTTTATTAGCATCCTCCGACCGATGAAAACTCCCTTTTCTGCATGTGCCAAATTTCTGCTCGGATTGCCTTCTACAGGAACTGAAATAAAAAAAAAGAAGACATCAAGAGAGCACACCCGAAACCGAAGGAACCAGCCAAGATAATCTTCATAAATATTCATTTGCAAACTCGAAATCCCTTGCCGAAAAACTATACACACAGCTCGGTGACCAAAGTAGGTGCCGGTCAGAAAAATAAGAACTGATTCATTTTAAATTGAATTTAGAACTCGTTCATCGTCACCGGAAGACACACCAGCGTAGGAAAAGGGAAGAAAAACGATTTTCGTCCAAGTCTGGAACTAGCGAAATTTTGAAAAGGATAGAAAAAGGGTGTTAGGAGATCTAAAAATCCATAAGAAATCCTTAAATTAAAATAATAATGCGTTTTTTAAGTGTAACTGTTGTTTACCATTTCTGATCAGCAACACATCAACTCTACAACTATACAGCTCTACAACCTTACAACTCTACAACTCTACAACTCTGCTTCTCTACAACTCTTAAACTCTACAACTCTACTACTCTTCAACTCTACAACTCGACAACTCTACAAATTTATCAAATTTACCAACACTACAACTTTACAACTATATCAACTCTACATCTCAACAACTCTACAGCTCAAGAACTCTTCAACTCTACAACTCTACTTCTCCACAACTCTATTACTCAACAACTCTACAACTCTTCAACTCTATAACTCTGCAACTCTACAACTCTTCAACTCTACTACTCTACAACTTTGCACCAACTCTACCAACTCTACAATTTTACAAATATATCAACTCAATAACTTTACAACTCTACACCTCTACAACTCTACAACTCTACTAATCTACAACTCTTCAATTCTACAACTCTTAAACTCTACAACTTTTCAATTCTTCAACTCTAGAACTCTACCAACTCTACAACTCTACATCTTTACAACTCTACAACTCTACAACTCAAAAACCCTACAACTCTACAACTCTAAAACTCTACCACTCTACAACTCTTCAACTCTACAACTCTGCACCAACTCTACAACTCTACAACTCTACAACTCTACCAACTCTACAATTTTACAACTATATCAACTCAATAACTTTACAACTCTACACCTCTACAAATCTACAACTCTACTAATCTACAACTCTTCAATTCTACAACTCTAGAACTCAAGAACTCTTTAACTCTACAACTCTACTTCTCCACAACTCTATTACTCAACAACTCTACAACTCTATAACTCTACAACCCTACAACTCATCAACTCTACTACTCTACAACTCTTCACCAACTCTAAAACTCTACCAACTCTACAATTTTACAACTATATCAACTCAATAACTTTACAACTCTACACCTCTACAACTCTACAACTCTACTAATCTACAACTCTTCAATTCTACAACTCAATTCTTCAACTCTAGAAATCTACCAACTCTACAGCTCTACATCTTTACAACTCTACACCTCTACAACTCTACAACTCTACTAATCTACAACTCTTCAATTCTACAACTCTTAAACTCTACAACTTTTCAATTCTTCAACTCTAGAACTCTACCAACTCTACTACTGTACAACCCTACCAACTTTACAACTCTACCAGCTCTACCAACTCTACCAACTCTACAACTCTTTAACTCTACCAACTCCAAAACACTACTAGCTCTGAAACTCTACAACTCAATCATTGTTTGAGACAAGTTAATTTGTAAATTTGTAAATTTGTTAATTTGTTAATTTGTTAATTTGTTAATTTGTTAATTTGTTAATTTGTTAATTTGTTAATTTGTTAATTTGTTAATTTGTTAATTTGTTAATTTGTTAATTTGTTAATTTGTTAATTTGTTAATTTGTTAATTTGTTAATTTGTTAATTTGTTAATTTGTTAATTTGTTAATTTGTTAATTTGTTAATTTGTTAATTTGTTAATTTGTTAATTTGTTAATTTGTTAATTTGTTAATTTGTTAATTTGTTAATTTGTTAATTTGTTAATTTGTTAATTTGTTAATTTGTTAATTTGTTAATTTGTTAATTTGTTAATTTGTTAATTTGTTAATTTGTTAATTTGTTAATTTGTTAATTTGTTAATTTGTTAATTTGTTAATTTGTTAATTTGTTAATTTGTTAATTTGTTAATTTGTTAATTTGTTAATTTGTTAATTTGTTAATTTGTTAATTTGTTAATTTGTTAATTTGTTAATTTGTTAATTTGTTAATTTGTTAATTTGTTAATTTGTTAATTTGTTAATTTGTTAATTTGTTAATTTGTTAATTTGTTAATTTGTTAATTTGTTAATTTGTTAATTTGTTAATTTGTTAATTTGTTAATTTGTTAATTTGTTAATTTGTTAATTTGTTAATTTGTTAATTTGTTAATTTGTTAATTTGTTAATTTGTTTATTTGTCAATTTGTTTATTTGTTAGTTTGTTAATTTGTTAATTTGTTAATTTGTTAATTTGTTAATTTGTTAATTTGTTAATTTGTTAATTTGTTAATTTGTTAATTTGTTAATTTGTTAATTTGTTAATTTGTTAATTTGTTAATTTGTTAATTTGTTAATTTGTTAATTTGTTAATTTGTTAATTTGTTAATTTGTTAATTTGTTAATTTGTTAATTTGTTAATTTGTTAATTTGTTAATTTGTTAATTTGTTAATTTGTTAATTTGTTAATTTGTTAATTTGTTAATTTGTTAATTTGTTAATTTGTTAATTTGTTAATTTGTTAATTTGTTAATTTGTTAATTTGTTAATTTGTTAATTTGTTAATTTGTTAATTTGTTAATTTGTTAATTTGTTAATTTGTTAATTTGTTAATTTGTTAATTTGTTAATTTGTTAATTTGTTAATTTGTTAATTTGTTAATTTGTTAATTTGTTAATTTGTTAATTTGTTAATTTGTTAATTTGTTAATTTGTCAATTTGTCAATTTGTTTGTTTTGACTTGGTATGGAAATTGTCAAGGCTTCACGCTCTCGAAAGCATGCATGCAAACTTTCAAAATTCAACCAAAGAAGGGAAGCATAAAGATCCTTCTGAAATAAAGAGTAACATATTAGGGTGAATAAAAATTCGTTTGCTGCAAAGTCATACAGTCATCGTGGAGCAGCAGCAGCTGAAATATGCTACCAACCAAAAAAAAGCTCTCCCATTCCAACTGTTGGCTTCTGACTTCATTCCGGCGTGAAAAAGTAAAGTGTTGAACTGCATCACACACAGCAGATCTCCGGAATACTGATGCCTTTCTTCTTCTGTTTCTAGACAAAAATATAACCAGGAAAACCCATGCGATCCCTTTTGCTCAAAGCACCCCAAAACCCGAAAAGTGTTTTTTAAGTTGGAAGAGGAAAAAAATCGTGAAACAGATAAATGTACATGGGAATTTTCAGGAGGTGCCAGAGCAAAAGAAAAAGTATCCTTTTTTTTCGGGAGCAAGTGGAAAAAACGACTTGACTTTTTGCATGAGAAATCAAAAGGCGTTCTCGTTCGCCAAGTTCGTTCGTTTGTGCGAGATGTGTGACGAAACGAGGTAAAAAATAGTGTTCTGGGAGAAAAAATACGGGAAGGATCGTGGAGATAGATACTTTCCCTTCGGGGGTAAATATTTAAACGCAGTCGTTAAATAGACTGATGGTGTGAAGAGTGGCGCACGTGTGTGTTTTAAGAAAGTGAGTACGTGCGGTTGCCTGGATTTAAGGCGTTGGGATTGGTTCAGAGTAATAGTGGGATTTCTTGACAAATATAAGTTAGTGAATATCAAATTTGTTTCAACCTGCAACAAAACTTCCAATATTACCCAGGTCAGATTAACCCCAAATTGAGTTCGATTTGCTCAACTGAAATTTTCCCATAAATCTGTTGAATAAGCTTCCAGTAGCACTCCCTGCTGGTGGGTATTGTCCGTTGTCAACGGGTGTGGCACAGTATGATACAGTTCAAACATGCACTCTGCGCCATTCGGGTCCATCACTGTCGATGAATGGATTCACCTCGTGTGACGATCAGCCAAACAGCCAGTTGCAGCAGCGCAGAGGGAAGGTGAATGAAATCAATTTTCAATTTATTAAACAAACAATCTATGCGTGATTGAATGGTTTCACCATTTCGAATCCCGCACTTCACAGCGTTCGACAACGGAGTGCTTACTTGCCGCAAATGGCAACGTCTACCAAATAATGTTCCAAATCAAAGTGCTAACCTTATTTTACCAAAACCCAACATCAAACAACGTACGACAACGACGACGACCTGCACAATGCTCGAAGAGCGAGGGAGGAGGTTGTTTGGAGGATTCGTCACGTTGCTGTTGTTGCGGTGATAAACCACAAAATTCAAGCTATGCGCTGCCAGTCAAAGTAGCACTTTGCACCCACCACCACCCACACCCACATTTGGCACCCAACCCGTCAGGAGCACACTCACAAACACGGGGAGGTTTCCATGGTCACATCCCGCAGCAGGAGTTGCAGTGCAGCCACCGACGACCGCAGAAGCCAGCCTGAGTTTCACGTTGCGTAAGGTAACACAGAAGCCAGCATGATGCAGCGGCAGTCGGTGCGTGGCCATGGTGACGATTTTCGGGGTGAGAACTCTGCAGGAGCAAAGGTCGAGCATCGAGTGTGCGTACAGCAACAGAACACACGAAAATGCCTGGTGGAAATGTTGAGTGTGGGATAAGTCAGGTGGAGTGACCTCATTGCTAATTTTGGAACTTTGGAAGCTTTTTTGAAATGATTGTAATTCTGATAGTTATATGGATCCCACTAATGAATGGATTGCCAGTAAAGCGTAGAATTTTTCGTCCACAAATTATTCCTTTTATACATGAACAAGCTCTTCCCGGCAAACTTCGTCCTGCCCTTTCTTGGTTTTCTGACGTTTCTTGCTTGTTTGCTAATTCAGCCTCCTGTGATCAAAATTTGATTTTACGCAGCTTTTCCCATACAATCTGCAGATTTTCCGGAATCGGTTCCAGAGTGGCCAAAGTGTCAATTAGTTAGCGTAAGAACCTTCCTTGGACTTATACGAACCCAACGCAACAAAAAGCACCTCGATCCGACGCTCCGTACTGAACTGATTCGCGTTCGAACAAAACCATCGAAATTTTTATATATATAGATTACTACTTATAATATCATAATTTACAAATAAAGTGCACAAAACTTACATCAAATCCAAGGTGACCACGAGATTTCGATTATCTCGTTTTTCTTCCAAGACCAAATCGTCCCTGTCGTGCTAACGTGTCGTACGTGCATTTTGGCCCAAATTGAGTTAAGAACGCCATTTTATGCAGCTCACAACGCCTCACCTTTTGACTTTCACAGATCCCCAAGATTTCAATCCTGAGATATTCAATAAAAACCGAAAAAACTCCGTGCATTTTTGTCACTTTTCATATCAAAGAAGTTTCAATCATGTCGTGCTATCTTGACACAGCCTAAAAATTGATGTAATTGCGACAATTCGCCAAAGGGATTTCAGGTCAGACTAGCGCAAAGTTAGAAAAAACACGAAATTTTAAAATGAAAAATTTTGTTCTAAATGAAAAAATGACCCTTCTGGGTCAATGTAGATTCGAAAAGTACATTAAATTTCTCATAAAATGACATGTTCCAAAAAATTTTACAGTCGAGTAACGGAAAATGGTAGAGTTTTTGAAACTTTTTTAAGTGTTTTTTTTTTCGATGAAAAATACGTTTTTTTCGGAATTTTGAGTACGCCATCAAATCGTGCGTACAATTTTACATAAAAGTCCCTTTGACATAAATTTCTATCTCATCACCGTTTCAGGCTGCAAATTATTGAAAAAAACCTCTTTTTTCGCATGTTCGAAAATGGATGGGGTCGTACCGCCCCTCCGTCACGAGATATCAAAAAACGGACCTCGGATTCGTGTTCAGAGACAAAAGTTATCCCTTAGGACAAAGATTCACGCAAATTGAAGAGGGGTCGGGGAAAACTTTTCCTGATTTCGTGTGAGTTGGTAGAGAATTACCCCCATACATTTTGCCGATTTTTTTTCCATACAAATCTCAACGACATAAAGGAATGTGTCGTGGTCAGAATGAACTCAAATATGGAATTTAACCAAGTGATGGGTCAATCCCGCCCGTGTGGATCAATCGGACCGCGCACTGGACTCCAATCCAGAGGTCACCGGTTCGAATCCCGCGGCGGGCGCTCTAAAATTCTTTGTGTAAATATGGGTATTCGGCGCCGTCGCTCCGTGCCATACTTTCATACACTTAGGAGCCCAGGGCGGCGAAGTCCTTGTAGATAAAAAGGAAGACACTAGTGGTTGGTACTAGCAATGGTGGCCGACAGCTATAAAGTCAACTTCGTTCGATGGGTCAATCTTTGATTTCAAGGGGTAGCCCCGAGAAAGCTCAAATTTGTGTTTTTGCTAAAATGTCCACGTTCTTTACTGGAAGTTCTACAGTTCTGTGCAGTGCTGAAAATGTCAGGGGTCATGACTCGAAAATCGGCGACGCTGACACGAATTTTTGAGATCCATTCACTGAACCGCAAAACCGTGACATAAACATACCCGGCGCAGTCGTGAGTGCCCTAGTTCATTGAGCAGCTGCAATGCGAGGCAGTAGTCAACCAACGCTCATTCGACGTTGCACGCACACACATAAACAAGTTTTTACACAAAAAGTTCGTATTTATGCGTGAAAATGTAATTTTGAACATAAGTTATGGTTGTTTTAAGTGTGTTGCACAGTCTACAACCATTCAACTGTTTGAAAAGAGTCAAAATAGTGTTTAAAGAGGATTTTGCGGGTCAGTCATATGACACGAATTGAGTGAGTGTAGTTCATTTTTTCACGTCTCTCATTGTCCAGCAGCCAACCAGCACGAGTCAGGCGGCAGTGTTTGAATAGACACAGTAGGCTTGCAGTCACATGCTAGCAGTGAACAGACATTTTGGTTTGCTTCATGTGTACGCTGGGTTGGAAACTTTTTGCAGGCTGTGAGTTCTAAAACATTTAAAAAAATCATATACCTAATTTTACATAATAACGTCATGATTCGAATTCCCGGACGCTTCGAAACCCGGAAACTTCATCTTGTTTTATCAATTATTTGGATATAAGTTCACATTATGAATGTCAAAATTGGGTATTTGATGAATTCCAACATCAACTTTCATTTAAAGTTTGTTTGAACGCTGTAGTTAATGCCAAAACAATTAAATACAATAAAATTTTAAGTTTACCAAAAATGCGAAACATTTCAATTGAAATATTTCATAGCCGTTCGAAGCACCGGGAAGGCAAAGCAGAAATTTATGGTTTTGATTTCCTTAAATTCTAGCAAATTTTTATATAAACTATTGATTGTTTTGATGTTAACAGCTTATTTGAGACCTAAAGAATGCCATTAACTAACATTTCAGTCCAAATTTGTGCGATTCATAAGTAAAATCGAGTGTCCGGAATTCGAAGCAAAAGCGTCCGGATTTCGAATCAGCTTTTATCAGTGTCCGGGATTCGAAGCACAACAAGTCAATTTAATTTTAAAATTCTGATGAAAAATTGTTAGAAAAGACATGCTTTGCATGCATTTTCTTGAAACTGACTGTTCATAATACATCCTTATGATATTTCTACTTTTTCAACTTATTACATGATTTTTTTCCAGCTATAACAAAAATGATATGCTACTAAGTGTCTGGATTTCGAATCATGACGTTAAGTGTCCGGATTTCGAATCATGACGTTAACCGTGATCGGAACAAAATGCACCGCTGCAACGCTATCGTATGAGGACAACAGTGTCATCTAGTGGTGACTAGTGAAAACTGACGGTGACGGTGTATTTTCCCGATTTTCCCCAATGTTGTGATGCATTTTACCCCACCTTGTTGTTTCATTTGAATTGGGTACTAAAGCCCTATGTCAATTTTTATGTACAACGGTAAAAAACACGATTAAAAACCATTTCTGATCACTTTTTTTCATTTTAATGCAATTTTTTTTTTTTGCCTAGACAACATTTTTTCGATGGATCAACTATGGTCCCCTTGGAACGAGCTGTCAAGTAGGAACTTTTCTGTCAAGAAGGACCGCGAGGTTAATTTTTCCAAATTGATTTAAAAATCCATTTTAAACTCTTTGTGGTCGTACAACGGGTCATTGTACTCAGAAAAATAAGCTTTATCGCTGTAAACAATAATATCAGCAATCTAAGCTTCATTTTAGGACCCAATTTGAAATGTATGACCCAAGAAATCTGTATTTTTAAACTTCAAATTGTTCAAGACTTTTTCCTTATGGAAACTATCTAAAAATGTGCCAAAAATTTATCAAATGCTAAATTTGAACCAACAGAAGCTTTTTTTTATTAAAAGGGAACACTTATTTTTAAACATCTTTAGTTTGATGATATAGATGGAAGGAGGGGTACATTTTGGCCAATTTCAGCGTGACGTACTATGTGGATGAAGCCGGGTTAGATTTTATGTTAAATTTGTAAAAAAAAGTTCAGTGTTATTACTACAATCATAACCATCTTGGCATAGTTCGTCATCAAAATAAGCAAAAAAAGTTCATAAAAAACCAGCACCTTATAGGCAAATGATTTTAGTAGTCAGTCTTTAAGCTACAAATAATAAACCAAAAGTTACAAGTTAATTGCCCAAAACAAAAAAAAATAGTAGCATAACCCAAGTAACATTTTTTTCCAAGAGTTCTACAAGAGCTCTTCAAGATAGCTACAGCATAACAGTTTGGACCGCGGTAGGATAAAATTCTCTTCAAAACTTCTTCAGGAGTTTGGAAGAGTACTTGAAGAGAGTTTTATCCTACCGCGGTCCAAACTGCTATGCTGTAGCTATCTTGAAGAACTCTTGTAGAACTCCTGGAAAAAATGTTACTTGGGTAACACTTACTCAAAATGACACAACACGAGAAAACAAAAGCCTTCAAAAACTTTTAATCGATTCCAAGCGTTTTGTGAAACTCCAAAAATTTGTTTCTTATTTCTAAACCTATAAAAATCTGAAAAATTCGAAAATTCAGCTTGTTTTTTTTTGTATTTTCCCCCTAACAAAAAATAAGAAAAATTAAAATATCATAATCATCCTCAAAAACAAAAAAAAAATATTTTTCATAAAAATATATAAATAGTTTCAAAATCGCTGCCTTTGCTCAACTGTCAAATATCGTGAAGCATGTCATTTTATGGGAAATTGAATGGACTTGCACGGTTTCTTTTCAGAGTGTATCAAAGTTCTACAAAGTTGTTATAAACAATAGTGGTTTTTATGTATTCTGTACGAGTTATTTGAATTGTACAAAAAAAGTTATTTAAAAAAAATATTATTTTGACCATTTTTGGCAAGTTTTTGGAAAATTTCACCCCTCATCGCTTTTGAAAGTTTTTTTTTTTAGAAAAGTTTAGCCAATTTTGCACAATAACTACCTTTTGGACGTTGTTTGTCGCTCGTTCAGTCTGAATGGGGACAGCAGGTTTTAGAGCACTTAAAAGCTTGAAATTCTGAAATCGCTGCACTTATTATGTTAATCTGCGTCTGTTAGGGAGCCCAGAAAAAAAAGATCACCTGCTCCACAACTTGAAAACGGTTTTTTGAGTTATTTTAAACATCTGTGTCAATTTTGAACGATATTGGTTGAGATTACCATTGATACTCGAGCCTAAAAATGGTGAAAACAATGTTTTTCTTACAAAAATGAAATTTTTCAATCGCTAATAATTTTTCAGGATCGAGTTTTACAGCTTTGGTATGTTCTCCAAAGTTGTAGAGCATTAAATTTTCAATTAGAATCTCATTTTTTGGGAATATTTGGATGGAAGTAGCGCACGTGCAGACCAAACAGTAAGACCATTGTGTTTTTCATAATTTTTTTTCGTTTTTTTCCGATCACTTTCGAGTATCGATGGGTATGTTGACCGTTTTTGCTCATATTTGGCATTTCTGGGCACCCTAGTGTATGTTCTATCCGAAACCTATCAAAAATATCCAAAAAATTGTGCAGTAACAAGGCTTAAATAGCTATCCCAATTCAATTGAGAAATAAACAAACAATCAACCCCATGTGTCCCGATTCGCCCTAGATGACGGTACTGCTGCTCGCTATAAAAATATTGTTTTTGAAGAAAAAATCCCCTTATTCCAGCAATGCATTAGCCACAGCCTCAATCTTCACTTTTTCAAGAAAAAAAAAAACTTTTTCGTAAAATTCTGACGAGTACAGAATACGTGCAAAACCCTTTTAAAATTTTATGTTAAATCTTTTTGCGGCTGAATTTTTGCAACAAAAACTGTCTTTGTCTTTTCAAAACCTCAAACCAAAAATCTTTTCAAACGCTCAAACACTTCGCTCGATTTCACAAAAAGAAGTTTATTCAATTTATAAATTATGAATATGGTCCAACAAACCAAAAAACACCAGCACCACCATTTCGGTTGCGATCCAATACACAACTGTGTGTGTGTATTTTCCCTTTTTGCGTGGGTGCCAGATATGGGCCTTTGTTTCAAAAACACTCTCCGTGACCCCAGCAGCGCTCCCGGGAGTGCTAGAAAGGGGCCCGGTTTGTCCTTTGTGATGTTCCAGTTTTTCCGACTGTCTTTTGGAGTTCGTTTTTTTCTTGCAATATTTCCCAGGCCGCACACCCAAAATATGAGTGGAATTGTGATGAATGTCTATCGGTGGGGTAGCATAAATGATGCGCTTTTGTCTGTGGTTGGCGCAAAAGTTGCCTTTCTTTTTTGGGCTCGAAATGTTGATGATGTATGTGGTGTGACTTTTAGACTTTTGGAGGAAAAGAGTAGAGAAAAAGTTTCTTATCTTCAACTCCCGATGCTACTCAGCGGTGACAGCAGTAGCAGAAGCCGCAGCAGCAGAAGTGGCCCTTCGAGATGGGCTGCATAAGTGGCCAATTTCAAACACGTGGGCCCAGCTGGGTAGCTGGAAAGGACAGTCAAGGCGATGCAAAAAAAAAAACAAAAATGGGCATGATTCATAGCGGGTAAAGTATCGGATAGATTCGAGTCACGTTGAGTTTAGAAATGTTTTTGAGATACTGAAGATGAACCATTTCTTACAAACTTGAAATGAGCATAATTTAGCAAGTTGCAAACAGTTTGGTGTTCTATTTTTTTAATTATCAAAACTTGATTTACCTTATAGGGGTTATTCATGCCACAAAAATGTTTAAATTAACTTGGAAATCTCCTGTAATCAATAAAAATATCATCTATACTGAAACTCTTAGTGATTTTTCTAACAGCTCTTTCCAAATTTTTCTTGCGCCAACAAATTACGCAGCTTTAAAATTTCCCAAACCTCAAAAAAAACTTCCATGGTAATTAATATTTATAACATCCTCCCAACAAAAACAAAGCACGTTCATCACAAAATCATTCACAATTCCCCGTCAGCTTTCAAATGCACCTTCAATCTGCGTCGAAACAATGGGTGCATAATTTCCCGCCCGAATTGAGCTAAATTCAAATTTAAATTACATCATTGTGCATTGTCCTGTTGCATCTCCTTCTCCCTCCACCCCCCAACCACCCACATCACCTCCCAACCAAACTGTGTCCAGCTAAAACCGGTCAGCTAAAACCATGGGTTTCCCATTAATAATACAACCAAAAGGAGGGGGAAGTGGGAGGTGCCACTATCTGCTAGTGCCACACAACAGAAAGTGTTTATTAACTATTTCCTCACTTTCCACCTCCCCCTCCCCAAACTCCCCACAGTGTCAAATTGCAGTTTTTCATTTTTCCATAAGCCACCAGCGCGTGGAGTCAAATTCGGCCAACCTCTCGGACCGTTGGACGGCCAGTCTGAATCGAAGCAATTTAATGATGACTCTATTGAACGCGCGGGACAGAGAATGAATATTTATTTTGCTTCTCCGCATTTTCCTCCTCCTCGATGTGCGATTTTCCATCAATTTCCACGCGAGAAAAGTGGTGGTTCGGAAAAGCTGTGTTCACTTGTTCGGATGAATAATTATCCGTCGTATTCAGGGCAGCCAGCTCGAGCTGGTGCGGGCCAATTCGCGGTGCCATTCTTCTCCTGTTCAGTTTCAAATTATAATTGAATGAATATTTATACGCGCGGGTCCATCGGGGATCTGGTGCGGCTGGTGTGGGGGTGATTTGGACTGCTTTGGATCGGAACAATTACGCTCGCTTGATCGGAACTGTGTCGTCCGTAATGAGGTATTTTTTTATCATGAATAACTATTGGAGCACTTGTACGAGAAAAAAGATGATGCGACTAAAAATTTACTAAATGTTGCGTACTTAAAAGACATGAAGCAAAAATTTCAATAAATTTATTTTAAAAAATCAATTTAAATTGCACCGTCCATTTTTTATTAACAAGAGGACTGTCAAAGTACTTAAATTTCATAACCACTCTTTATTTTAATTGCTTTCTGTGGTGTTTGTTGACATTTTAATATGCAATTTCCAGTAATTTCCTCCCCTCGAACCTTCAATCAAAGTCTCTGCAAAATAATATGCTTCGAACCTTCCCAAACCACAATAAACAAACCTCGAACGCGCGCGCAATCACCCAACAACGAGCAGTGCGTCATCAGCACAGGCCACACCGCAACAAATTACTTACAATAAATGGAAACATGTTCCCCAACCTCGTCACCATCCCGCCACAGTATGCTACAACACCTACGAAATTAGTTTTTAATAATGATGTAATCATTTAAAAATCACAAAACATCTGTAAAAAATTATTTATCAAATTTAAGTTGAAAATAAGATTGAAACACGAATACATAAATCACATTATCACATTATTACAATGGTCAAACATTTTCACAATGATTTTTGTGGTTTTCAAAAAAAGTTGAGTTTTAAAAATTTGCAATGCGTAAATGTTGCGGAATGGTGACACTTCTTCGAAACCTACAGGAGGGGGAGGGGGGGAAGCTTTACCATTTAAATTACTTTTTGAGAGTGTGTCGTTCAGTTTGCAATTACAAACCCCAAACAAATAAGTGTGGCATGCCAAGGACAATTCTGGGGGGAAATATTGCTCAACGTAGAAAAAGTGCCCGTGTGAGTTGGGTGGTCAGGCGGGGGAGGAAGGAGGTTAGGTGATGTTTTGCTATAGAGGGTGACGATTCTCGAGATTTTCAATATCCCGGGAATCGAGAGTTGAACTTGACAATTCCCCGGGAATTAACGGGACCCGGGAGTTTTTTTTTACTACGCCAACAGTGTCAAAAATTTAAAATGAAAAGTAATAAATTTGTTTCTTTTAAATGAATTCAGTTACTGTTAATTCATACTAGGGGAAATATACCCATTTTAATCACTCTAAGCCGTTCGACCAATCCTCATCACTTTTGACGTTTTCCGCTATTAAATCAACATTTTGAGATGTATCAACAATGGAGAGTTGCTTGCTCACTTTTATTTGAGCTATTTATTAGGCCGTTGCAAATATTTTTCAAAGTTTATGTCGCCCCCCCTTCAAAATCGGTCCGAAAAATCAGGGGGCAAAAAAAAAACTTTTTCAAAAAACTTCAAAATTTCAAAGGAAATAGAAGTCTAACCAACTGAATACAATAAGAAATGCATTTTCCTGCATTCAAAATCATATTTAGCATGTCTGGAATCGATCAAAAATATCTGGGTGCTGAAAAGATAGAATGTGTAACGTGATTTTCGAAAGCTCCCAACTGCTTCCCACTAATACAACTGCACTACAGCTGTAAACATAAACAAAGTAGAATGCTATATTCATGCTCAAGTGTGACATATTTTTTGCTGTTGAAGTGAATTGTTTTGAAACATTTTGGATCTGTTGATGTTTAAGTTTTCGCTGAAAAATTAAGTGCTTCGCGCTTTTTTTCTTCGTAGACTAAACGATGGGAGGCCAAAAGATGCCTTTTTTTGATTTCCACATGATGGCAAAACAAAATAAATTATAGATCAATCACAATACTTGCCACTTCTTGGTAGCAATTTGCGAACTGTAGATTGGTTCCGCTTTGACAGTTCTAAATTGAGGCCACTTTGCGAACGACTATTCTGCACCCAGAAAAATATTTTCAATTTTTGTGAAAATCCAATGTACAGCACCGTAAAAAGTTTTTTATTGGGCGAAAAAAAATCTCTTTAATACTTGCATATTTTGAACACTAATGATTGCAAAACAACTGGGCAGGTATAAAATGCATTTTAAAACACTTTTTTTATTCAAATGTTGAGACCATGGCTTGTCATTTCAATTTTTATATTTTTTTATTTTTTTGCCCCCCCCTCGACCCCGATCAGAGTTGAGGGACATAAACTTCAAAAAATATTTGCAACGGCCTTACTTTGGAACAGTCCAAAACACTTTATGAAAGCTGTAATTCATGATCAAAGTGCTGATAGGCCGATAATAGAAATAGGCTGAGAAAGGGTATAGTTCCCCTAATTCTACGAAACGTTAATTTAAGCAGCATCATTGTTTTGAGGAACTATATAAAACTGTTGATTTTTTTTCTTGAGTTTTTTAAGACTCAAAATTGTAATTTAAAATATTTACGAATCTTATTTCGCACTGAGTCAAAAGGTCAAAAGGTTCACAAACTTGTTATTAGATTTTTGCAAAAAAATAACTAATATAGCTTATATATAATTTCCCATTATCGGGAATTTTGCAATATGATAAACAACGACTACAACAAATAAAATTGTTTTTTTTTGTAATTTTTAAGTTCAACATTAAATACTCATTGAAGAAATATTTACAGTTTTCAGAAAAACCCAAATGTTCACAAAAAAAATAGATTATGAGGATTGCTATGCTCAAGAGAAGATATGGAAATTGAACTTAACTTGGAAAAGCTTTTCCCTTTTCCAATAATTAGAAAAAATAATATTTGAAAATAAAACAGTTGATTTCATATCTGGGGTGTAACTGCTAAATATTTTTTAAGGTTAATATTGGGGTCCACCTTTTTTTTTGGCTTCTCTCAATTATAGTACGTCGAACATTGGCAATCAATGTTCTAAAAATGTTTGAATTTTTCAAATGTTTTCCTGATTAGTTTATATAATTTTGCTTTGATATTCGTAAGTTTAAATTTCCCGGGAGTCTCGACCGAATTTCCCGGGAATCGAGAGGTCCAAAAATGGTCAATTTCCCGGGAAATTTTTCCCGGGAATTCCCGCTCGTCACCCTCTAGTTTTGCATGATCAATGTCTCTTATATTTGGATAAAATATTACACTAGCTGTGCTTAACACATCTTTGGGTTACGTTATATTCTATCGCAAACAAAAAAATCGTTTTTCTGGATGATATTCAAAACAACATGAATTTTTATATCGACACAAAAAATATATTTTATATGCAAAAAAACGTTTAATTTTTATTTTACTGAGCAGTTAAATTTCCAGCCAGTTAAAATATAGTGGTTTTACATTATTATTAAAAATAACATCAATTTAAGGCTGCTACAAATACCCCCCCTTCAAAGTTGACCCAAAAAATCAGGGGGCAAAACAATATTATTTTCAAAAAATTTCAAAATTTCAATGGAAATTTAAGTGCAATTAGATGAAATTGATTTAAAATGCATTCCCTTGCGTTTAAAATCAATTTTAACATGGTTGGGTTGATTTGAACATCTTTTGAATTTTTGAAAATTTTCGATGTTTAGTATCGCAAAAAGTGTTTTATTCGCTAATATTTTTGTTTTTGACAAATCTTATTTTTTTGAAAAAAAAACTAATGAATCCAAAACAACTTAACTAGTACAAAATTCATTTTAAAACACTTTTTGCATTCAAATTTTGCGACTATGGGTTGTTATTAAAATTTTTATATTTTTTTTAATTTTTTGCGACGCAGAAAATTTTTTTTAAAAAAAAACTTGAATTGGAATTTAAGAAGCAAAAAAATATTTTTTTGAAATCGAGTCGCGTGGTAAAAATTTAGGTTTGCAACGAGATGTGTTCAACATTTTTTGCAATTCCGGAAAACACCCTTTGAATTGATTTTTTTACAGTAAAACGTTTGTTTCCCTGCCATTAAATATTTGCCATATTCCAAAACAGAAAAAAAAGAACAGAACAGAACAGTTTAACTTAGTAGTTTATGCAACAATTTGCTAAAGGAAGTTTTTTTTTAGATCTGTTCGTACATTTATGCAACGAGGTTCACCAAGTTAGATAAATACGACGAGTACGGCAAATTTCAAATATTGCAACGAATTGTAAACAATTTTTTTTTCTTGCAATTCCGAAAAACACCCTTTGAATGGAAATTAGGGTGCCCAGAAAAAATGACCCCCTGCTCCACAAGCGGAAAACGGTTTTTTTGGGTTATTTTAAGCATCTGTGTAAAATTTGAGCGAAATTGGATGAGATTAACCCATTGATACCCGAGCCTGAAGTTGGTGAAAAAAATGTTTTTCATACAAAAATGACTTTTTCAAACCGCTAATAACTTTTAGAATCGAGTTTTACAGTTTTTGTATGTTCTACAAAGTTGTAGAGCATGAAATTTTCAATAAGAATCTCACTTTTAAGAATATTTGGATGGAAGAAGCGCACCGTGCAGACCAAACCGTAAGAAACTTGGGTTTTCCATACATTTTTCCGATTTTTCCCATACAAACTTCACCTCCGAGTATCAATGGGTAAATAATGGCCAATTTTGCTCATATTTAGCCCAGAGTCCTAAAATAGCTCAAGGAACCATATTCAGCATGTGGAGCGAGGTTTTGAAAAAAAAGTCCCATATTCAGGGCACCCTAATGTCAATTCACCGTTAAAATCAAAACAATATTGCAAAGTATTTCTTTTCGATACAAGGTCTAAAAAGTTCATCATTTCAGCACCCATTTCAGTGCCAGGCCTTGCATCGAAAGGTCGTCAGCTGTGTGCTATCTTGTGACAACGACCATTTAGTACTTTTCGAGAAAATCGATTTTTAAAGTTTGATGATAAAAATTTTCAAAACTATGAATGATAGAGCCAAAATTTTTGAAGCAATCGGTTAGTATACTATCGTTTAACAAACGCTTCAAGTTTCAACTAATTTGGTTACACCAGTTAAAAGATACAGTAAATTATGTAATCAAAAATCTGAAAAGCACGTGTCACAAGTGTGTTTCGAAAGTAAAATTGTACTACGTGTCACAAGTGTGCACAGAATTCCCATACAAACTAAAATAAGCTCAAATCAATGGTTTAATCGACTTAATCAGTTTATTTTAAAAAAAAAAGATTGCATTGCCTTCAGAAAATGTGTATCAACATAAATTTATGAAAAACAAGAAAAAATTTCCACATTTTCCAACAACATGTATGACGTGTCACAAGTGTGCACGATCATTTTGATGATAAATTGGTCTATGTCACAAGTGTGTATTGCGATATCCGGGAAACGGAAGTGAGTTTCCAAAATCGGGTTAAAGCATCTTGTAGTGTTTGTTAAGTATAGCAAAACGTCATCATTAACTCGTTTTCGACCAAAATGGTCTATGTCACAAGATAGCACACAGCTGACGAGGTATTACTTTTCGGTTTTGGTAGACTTTCGAGATTTGGTAGATTTGATTTTTTTTTAATTTTACGAGCAATCAACCATTCAAATTTGACTAAAATGGGGTCGTAGAAATCGAATTTGATGTTAAAAGTAAGAAAATAAAAAAAAACGAAAAAAAATAATTTTGTTCGTGATTTGATTATCCGAAGTTCTACAAACCTTCGGATAATCGAAGATTCGGATGATCGATTCTGAACTGTAATACATTTTATTAGTTTTCACTATTTGCAACACTATTCGAAACAATCTTCAAATATATTAGCATTGATTTGATTTGTGCTTTAAATTCAGTTTTACAACCTTGTAAATCGATATCTTTAATGTGATTTTTAATAGCATTTGAGATTTTTTTTTTAAATTGTTTTACTAATGTTTATTTTTTTTACACCTCACCAAACAAAATTGTCACATAAATGAAAAAAAATCTCTCTTTTTAGCCAATTACGCATTGTTGAGTTAATTCATTCTCTGTTTAAAATGGTCCGTAAATGAAACATGGCAACAGTCTGGTAGCAGCAGCCTGGGAGGACACGAGGTTAACTATGCTCCGGCAGATACGTGTCCCCCCAAAAACAATGCGAACCTAGAATTCTGGAAGGTAGCTAATATACACTCCCGCCCGTTTTATGGGAAAGCCGGCACAGAATCAGACAGTTTGTTATGCTGATGATTTATGCACTAAAGTGGCACATTATAAAGTACAAATTGTAGAAGTTGGTAATAAATGTCACATAATAAAGTGAGCTGCTGCTGTTGCTGGGAAAGACCTTCTTCGTTGGATTTTGTCGCGCTTTCGGGTTCGGGAATAAGCTGAAATTGTCTGGGCTGCGAGAGAGAGAGCTGTCTTTTGGGCTGCCAACTTTTCGGAAGATGAAAAATAGTTGAGGGTGCGAAGAAAAATGGAAAGTCTAAGGAAATGGAGTGCGCGCACAAAAGTTTCGTCCTTGCAAGAGAGAACGAGAGAGGAAGAGACAGGGAGGAAGTATTGTGCTGTCAGTTTGTTGTTACTGGCGCTAAATTACCTGCAGAGCATTGTGACAGAGAAGATTTTTTCCGGGCTTTTGCGTCTTGTGAGGATGGGGTATTTACAGTTGAAGGGCTTCAACTTTTTCATGTCTGTTCAAGCGCTAATTTAAATGGAATTTTTATTTTTGCCGATCTTTTTGAAGGACAAAGAACAGGAAAAAAAAGATAATTTTTCTATAAAAAAAATCAACAAAAACTGATATTTTAAGACAGACAAGAAAACAAAGTAAAATTTCCAAACATAAAACAAACCCTTTCAACAGGTCATCACTCAAACTAAAAACGAAACCACATTTCTTCGTTCTACTCGGTTGTCAACCAGTGTCAAACCAACCGCAACAACCGAATCATGCATCCGAACACTGCACAGAAAGGAAATAATTTGAATTCAGCCTCACATTTCTGGTCCATTTCTGGTCTTCCCAACAACATCGATGCGTTCGTCCATGGTCGAGGCTCTCGTTCCATCGAATACCTCACGTTCCTGCCATGAACCCGGGGGTAAAAAATCAACAATTGGTTGAAAATTGATCCCAGCTTCCAGCCCAAGTTATGCCACAGACAATTTACCACGAAAAGTTTCCATTGAAACTTTGTCTTGTCGTAGAGGCCCACTGATTCCGAGGCCTGACTGGGCTACCAATAATTCAGTGCAAAATTGTCCACCCACACACACACTCAACACATGTGTATGTGTGTGTGTGTCGTTGGAAAATGGAAAATTCCTAGCCTGACTTGGATGAGGCCACAGCTTGGACATGGTTCGACCGACCTGGACTGGCGCCTCAAGGATGTCGCCGTCAAATGGGGAACCATTCCGGTGAGTAGAGATATCGATTATTATCTCATGGCATGGTTGTCCGCACTTGTTGCTGGAGGGCACTGGTCCAAGTATTCGGTGTGTCTTTTCTAAACATTATTTAGCGACGATATGAGAAATTTGTGCAGAAGTTGAGCTAGCATAAGCAAATGAAATTTATTCACAGAATTAGCAGTATGCGATAAAAAGTAAAATTTTGAAATAACTCTCAAAGAGACATTTTTATATAAATTGCTAGGCTTGTTCTTGTTGAAGTATCAAGCTGTCTTGATTTGGATGAAACTTCTTGTTCTCAAATTTGAGCACTCTACGATAAAGAGAAGTGGAATCAAACATACGTTGAAATTTACTGTTGTGTAGCGAAGAATGGCAGAATTTCCGAAACTATTTTTGTATTCTTTTTGATAAAAAATACGTATTTACGAAATTTTGAGTACGCCTTCAATTTTGCATAATAGACAATTCCAGCTCAAAGCAGGAATTTTTCTGGTACTTTTGTACCCGACCCTCTCTGATTTCATCGAAGCTTTGGAAACATGTTATCCTACCCAAGCAACACACTTTGTCAGATAAACGTACTTCCTAACTGGTTGTATAACCAATCCGCCACGTTGTCACAACTTGTTCTACAACTCCTGTGAACTGGAAAAAGCGCACTTTTTTCTGTTGTATAACTTGCCAGAAAAAGATGCTAGTTATCAGAGTAAGTTGTACAATTGTATTTGACAACACAGTGCTAGCTAACGAGAGATTCAACGAAAAAAAGGGGGCGTGGTTTACGACTGTGCTGTCAAATCAAAGCGCACACTGAAAAGGAAAGTTAGATTGAAAACAGCTGTCTAACCGTTGACTAACTTACATGTAAACAAACATTTCTTATTAGAATTTCAAGCAACGACGAAGCTTATAAAAAAGTACGCTTGTTTCTGCCAGATTTATTTAAAATAATTCGAAATTGAATTTAAAAAAAGAAAAACAATCATGGTGCGCAGCAGTGCTGTTAAACGTTTAAATTAACGACGTTTAACTTAACGGAATCGTTAAAAGTTAACCTAAACGTGAACGCGAACGGAGCCTACGTTGATCTTAACGAGAACGTGAACGGAACACGTTAATTAACGTCGTTAATTAACGTCGTTAATTAACGCGTTAATCCTTCTGAGGCCCCGACTTTGAGGGCCTGTATATCCCAAATGACAACATTTAGCGGGTTACTTCCAATTGGACTTGACTCTATAAGCTCCCGGAAGAGGTATTTGACCATCGTGGCCACCGGTTCCGGCAACCCGGAACTTCCGGAAAACATATTTTTCACTGGTTTTATCAAGGAACAAGTATTTGAGTTAATTTTTAAAACGGATTTTTTTTTGTTAATCTTAACATTGCCTGTTTTGGGTCGATTCAGGCCAACTGTGGCCACTCCAGAATCGGTTCCAATGTACCTTGTACCCTGTTCCGAAGACTGCCTTATTGAAACCCCCTACATGTAAAATGCTGAACTCTGTGAAATTTAAAGCTTTCATCTGTCATGGTCATGCCTATGTTTGCTGGCCCAACCGGACCACTCCGGAACCGGCTATCGTTGGCCAACATCCAAGGTTACGCCGTTTTGAAAAGTTGCTACGGAATCATGCCAACGCCTCATGACCCGACCTTGTATTGAACTTGACCTTAAATATGGAGAAAAATTATTCCATGATTTTTTGTAATGCACTGCCTATTGTTTTCGCTGGTCCAGTTAAAAAACCTACAGTTGGCGTGGATGCTATCAGTAAGCATAGTGCAAGCAGACGCAGTCGCAAAGCACTAAATCCAAGAAGGCCAGCTATCCTGCTGCTTGTCACAGTTCTGCCGTCTCTACTTCCACCGTAACCATGGAAACCACGCTGGTTACCATGAAAACACAAACACCCACCCACCCCACGATAGGCTGCGTAGGTTGGGCGGCATGGTGGTTTCCATGGTTACGGTGCAAGTAGAGACGGCAGAACTGTGACAAGCTGTCAGTAAGTCATTTCGTTGCCAACTTTCAACTAAGCTGCTTGTATTGTGATTGTACAGTGATGGCTCGAGAAAATAATAAACTCCCATGGAATTCCTTCGAAGATCTTAACTCCAGGGAGTCCTTGCATGACCCAGGACATCCAAACACATTAACAAAGTAGTCTACCATACTCACTGAAGCTATTCGGGTATGTGCCGGGGTCAAAAACCATCA
Source organism: Culex pipiens pallens (assembly GCF_016801865.2). Lineage (NCBI taxonomy): Eukaryota > Metazoa > Arthropoda > Insecta > Diptera > Culicidae > Culex > Culex pipiens. The sequence continues at coordinate 95,536,478 of NC_068939.1, read as the reverse complement.
ACCTCTGGCTTGTCACGGCGGTAGACTCACCGGTCTTAACTCCAGGGAGTCCTTGGATGACTCAACCTCTGGCTTGTCACGGCGGTAGACTCACCGGTCTTAACTCCAGGGAGTCCTTGGATGACTCAGGACATTCCATACATTAGCAAAGTAGTCTACCATACTCACTGAAGCAAAGCGGGTATGATCCGCGGTCAAAAACCGCCGACCTCCTACTTGTTACGGCGGTAGACTCACCGGTCTTAACTCCAAGGGGTTCTCGGATGACTCAGAAAATCCCAATAAATGGTTACAACAATGCACTGTAACCTATCATACTACTGAAGCAGTCTGGGTAGTATCCGTTGTCCGTTGTCGACTTGTTTCTTTGGTAAGCCTGTTGCAAAACATTCCCGGATGTTTCGGATGAACTAGAACATCCTAGGTTTTCCAAAACTATGCTAAAATGTGTTAATAACATAATTAAACGAATTAAAATTGATACATTTTGAAAATTATCCTCAACCTAAGTCATGGACATTCTATTTTTAAACGATTCTCGATTTAAACAGCCCCATTTTGTTGTGTTAATCAAGTATATGGTGTACATTGGAACCGATTCTGGAGTAGCCACAGTTGGCCTGAATCGACCCAAAACAGGCAATGTTAAGATTTACAAAAAAATCCGTTTTAAAAATTTACTCAGATACTTGTTCCTTGATAAAACCAGTAAAAAATATGTTTTCCGGAAGTTCCGGGTTGCCGGAACCGGTGGCCACGATGGTCAAATACCTCTTCCGGGAGCTTATAGAGTCAAGTCCAATTGGAAGTAACCCGCTAAATGTTGTCATTTGGGATATACAGGCCCTCAAAGTCGGGGCCTCAGAAGGATTAACGCGTTAATTAACGACGTTAATTAACGTGTTCCGTTCACGTTCTCGTTATGATCAACGTAGGCTCCGTTCGCGTTCACGTTAATTTTAACGATTAACGGACGCGTTAACGTTAATTAACGTTTAACAGCACTGGTGCGCAGTCTACCTGTGATTAGTGTGAAATTCCCTGCATGGCGAACTTTTAGATTTTCCTTTTTTGATGAACTTCCCCTGTCCCAAGACTCGATCCGATGACTTCGACGATTTGTTGTTATCTCCACGGCAGGTCCAGGCGCGCTTCCACATCTCTCCACGGGCCTTCTAACACGGAAGAAGAAATGACACCCTCGCAAGAGGTAGTAAGTACTATTAATAATTTAAGTATGTCTCCAAAAATTTCTTCAACGGAACAACAGAATGCGAATGAAATTCTAATTTATTGTCAGAATTTCAATCGCATGAAAAGCCCAGGCAAAATGAAGGAAATTTCTTTAAACATTCTCTCACATTCTTTCGACATTATTCTTGGAACTGAAACTAACTGGGACGAAAGCGTCCACCCTGAAGAAATTTTTGGAAACAATTATTTTGTATTCCTAGGCAATAGAAATTTAAATCTCAGTCAGAAAAAGTCAGGAGGCGGCGTCCTCTTAGCCATAAATGCCAGACTTAATCCAAAAGAAATTGTAACTGAAAAACATTTTCAATTTGAACAAGTCTGGGCCAAAGCCACTATTGCAGGCCAAGTACACATTTTTGCATCAGTATACTTTCCGCCGGACCATGCAAATAAACAGTCGTATGAACTATTCTTTAAAACAGTAGAAATCATAACATCAAAAATGGAACCGGAAGTAAAACTTCACATTTATGGCGACTTTAATCAAAGCAAAGTCGAATTTATATCTGACCAAGAAAATGAAGCAATTCTTCTCCCAGTCATTGGGGAAAATGAAACTTTGCATTTTCTCTTTGACAATATTGCAAATTATGGACTTTTCCAAATCAATCATGTAAAAAACCAAAGAAATTCATTTTTAGACCTTTTATTCACTAACTGTATTGAAGACTTTCATGTACAAGAATCTGTAACCCCCCTTTGGAAGAATGAAGTCTTCCATACAGCAATTGAATATTCTATTTATGTCCATAAAAACACTTTGCCCATTGACTGGGAATATGAAGAAGTCCTGGAATACAATAAAACAAACTTTGTAGAAGCCAAACGTAAACTACTTGCAATTGACTGGCAAAATTTATTTAATAATGAAGGAAATGTCGACGAATTAGTAGGAAAATTCTATACGGAAATTAACACTATAACATCTGAAACCGTACCTACTAGAAGAAGACGACGTAATAACACAGGCAATAAATACCCAGTGTGGTTCACTCCACAACTAAGAAATTTAAAAAATAGAAAACAAAAAGCCTACAAACTATACAGAAACAATACAAATGACACAAATCTTCTGAATTATCTGAATATTTCCGACCATTTTTTTTCGGCACTCAATTTTGCCAACGAAGAATATAATAGTAAAGTCGAATCTGAAGTCAAATCATGCCCGAAAAATTTCTTTAATTACGTAAAATCCAAATCCAAAAGTAGTAACTTCCCATCGCAAATGCAACTGGACGAAAATGTAGGCAGCAACTCAAAAGAAATTTGCAATCTTTTTTCAAAATTTTTCAAAGAAGTATACACCTCATTTTCCGAAGAAGACCGCGACCGCGACTACTTTTCATATATACCGGAATTTCCAAATGACGTCTCAGTCAATTCTTTGTCAGAAACGGAAGTACGCCAGGCATTGAAGGACTTAGACTCATCAAAAGGACCAGGACCCGACGGAATAGCACCTGCATTCCTAAAGAACCTTGCAGAAGAATTGACATATCCACTGCATCATCTTTTCAACATGTCAATAAATACTGGAAAATTCCCACAAACATGGAAAAAGTCTTTTTTGGTGCCTATTTTCAAGTCAGGCCCTAAATCAGACATACGTAATTATCGCGGAATTGCCCTTTTGTCTTGCATTCCAAAACTTTTCGAATCTATTATAAATGAAAAAATCTTTCAGCAAGTAAAAAACCGCATTACATGTAAACAGAACGGCTTTTTTAAAGGCCGCTCTACTAGCACCAACCTTTTAGAATTTGTAAATTTTACATTGAATGCAATGCATAATCGCAATTTCGTAGAAGCAATTTACACAGACTTTAGTAAGGCATTTGACAGAATCGACATACCATTATTAATCTTCAAACTGCAGAAAATTGGAATTCAACCGAATCTTTTGGAATGGCTTAAGTCATATTTGACTAAGCGCGAACAAATTGTTCGCTTCCAAAATGTACTATCGGAATCAATTCACGTCACCTCTGGGGTTCCGCAAGGATCCCATCTAGGACCTCTTCTTTTCATCTTGTATGTAAACGACATTTCCTTCATTCTTAAAAAAATTAACGTACTTGTATATGCAGACGACATGAAATTGTATATGGAAATAGGAAATGCCAATGACAGTCATGTATTCCAAAACGAAATTAATCTTTTCTACACATGGTGTAGTAAAAGCCTACTCCAATTGAATGTAAAGAAATGTAATTCCATTGCCTTCAGCAGAAAACATGAAACACCAAACATAACAGTATTATTAGGAAACCAACCAGTAGAAAAATGCAAAGTAGTACGTGATCTAGGTGTCATCCTAGACTCACAACTAACTTTTGTAGAACACTATAACACAATAATAAACAAGGCAAAAAGTACATTAGGCTTTATAAAGCGCTTTGCATTCAACTTCCAGGACCCGTATACTATTAAATTACTCTATATAACGTATGTCAGGCCACTCTTGGAATACTGTAGTATCGTCTGGAATCCATACTATGCCGTACACCAAGCACGTATTGAATCTGTCCAAAAACAATTCTTACTGTACGCACTACGTAAACTTAACTGGACTGCATTTCCTCTCCCATCGTATGAAGCACGCTGCATGCTCATAAACATACAATCATTACAAGAACGTCGTAAATTTGCCATGCTCTCTTTCATCAACGACATTATTTCTCAACGCATACAGTCAGCAGCATTATTTTCAGTAATACGCAATAGTATTCATGAACCAAGCCGTACTCTTAGACATTCACAACTTTTTAGAATAACTGCATACACGACAAATTATTTAAAAAATTCGCCATTAAATCAAATGATGCGCTTTTATAATGAAAATTCACAGTACATACATTTCGACATGTCTAAACCGGAACTACGAAAAAATCTGTACAATAGAAATAATATCTAGTATGTAAGAAAATTGTAAGTAGTCTACATAAGCTTGACGAATAAACAATAGTAAATGGCTTCATAGTAAACAAGCTGGCCCAAGCGTCAATAAGAAGGCTGTCTGATTTGTTAGCTAAAGAACTTAACTCCAACGAAGGCTGTCATTGGAATTGAAGTTATATAAGTTTGTTTCAAGACAGCTTTTATAACTCCATTATATAACTTTGTTATAACCAACCGTTTCAACTGTCATTTCGATTACCGTACCACGGAGTTATATTGAAAATCGATATGATTTTGATTTGTTGTTTTCTCTATCATAAACTCTATAAGCTGATAATTTTCGTAGCTTTTACCGGCGATATGTTTACAAACTAATCGGCAAACAATTCAAATTATTGCAATCTTCGATAAATAAACATTATTGAAACTCTAAATTCCTCATGTACAAATTTACACCACCTAACAACACGCTATGTCAAGTTGAATATGTATGTTGAGCATCAGTTATATAATCTATTCTCCGATAACATTTGTGTAACAAAGCGAGAAAACCTAAGGCTATTTATAGAATGGTTGGCCACGCCCATTTTTCAGAAGATGCCGTCACATAACAATGTTAGATAAGCAATGAAACAAACAGTGCAATATTGTTTTTATTCAACAAACTGTTTTCGAGTGAAACATTGCAGATGAGGGAACAGCATCTTGGCATATCAGCACTTTGACGTTCAATTACAGCTCATAAAAAGTGTTTTCAAGTGAAATAAAGTGATAAATAGCTCAATAGGAAGTGAGCAAGCAAGTTTCTATCAAAAGTGTTCCAACATAAATTGTTTTAATAGTGAAAATCACCAAATTAGACCGAGTGCTTACCCTCCCAAACATGTGAAAATATTCCCTATGTTGTGTGTTAAAGTTGGAAAATAGTGAAGTTGACTGTGTTGTAAAACTTGTGTGGCACAAATCTCAACAGTTACATTAGTCAGTTGTACAAGTAGTGAAACAAACTGTTATTTAACTAACGTTGACATTTTTTTCTCGTATGTTGATCCAAAACAGCTGTCTAACTATTATTCAACAGTCGACAAGTTATGAGTGCTACTTGGGTAGGCCTATATAAGCCATTTTTGTATATATGTAGCCAATTATACTCGAAAATAACATTTGAGAAGGGCGTTTGTTATTTAAATATTTATTGTATTTTATAATTTAAAAATTACTGTATCTCGAAGCCGTTGCATCGCATCAAAAAGTGGTCCGAAACAAACTTGTAGAAAATTGGACGGAAAATAACCTAAGATCTTACAAAAAGTCTCACGAAAAATGCAGGATGGTATGTCTCTCCTGAAAAAAATCAAAAATGATTAACTAAAACTGTTTTTTTAAGTGATCTAAACGTCAAAATTTTACGAACAAAGTCACCATATTTTACATAAAAGTCACCATATTGACCATTGTCTTATGTCGAATCCTTTCGAAGATACAGTTGCTTTAAAAATATATATGTAGAATTTTTTTAGAGAGGCATACCATCCTGCATTTTTCGTAAGTCTTTTTGTAACATCTTAGGCTATTCCCTCAAAAAATTGAACGAAATTATGAACGAAAAAAAAACCTGACATCACCCTAAAACTTAACTCTTAAACTTAAAAATCTAAAATTCTCATAGAAGTGGCGTGTATTTTTATTTCAGTGTTTTTTTTTTTAATTTTTTTAGAAGGCCCGTTCAATTTTCGGCAATTTTTTTTTTTTTTAGGGGGCCCGTTCAATTTTCAACAAGTTTTAGAAGGCCCGTTCAATTTTCAACAACTTTGACCACTTTTTTATGCGATGGCTTCGAGATACAGTAATTTTTAAATTATAAAATATTACTGCGGGCGTTAATAATTAGAGTTCACGCGCGGTGATACGACCGCAAGATAATGGTCGCATGACAGCCGCATGACAACCGCAGAACAAATTTTTGGCTGTTGTCAATGGTTGCCTTGAGTTTTCAGCTGACTTTTTGGAAAATATTCAAAACAAACCAAGTTGACAGCCAAATCAACGCAGAATTTCAGTTCAACTTGCTGATTTTTACACTGCGGCAATTAGGCGGCAATTATCTCATGTCACTCACAGCGATGGAGAAACGTGATTTTATCTCGCAATAAGCAATACAAAAATATTTAAATAACAAACGCCCTTCTCAAATGGTATTTTCGAGTACAATTGGCTCCATATACACAAAAATGGCTTATATATGCCTAGGATAACATGTCTACAAAGTTTCATTAAAATTGGATAGGGTCGGGTACAAAAGTACCAAAAAAAATCCTGATTTGAGCTGGAATTGCTCAAAAGTGCCTTTTGACGCTGTATTTCCAAATCATCATCATGTAGCCACACATTATTGAAAAACACGATTCGTGATAAGGGAGCATAACTCCTTAGGATAAAGTTCAACGCAAATCGAAGAATGTTCGGGGCAACTGGCTGTGTGAGTTGGCGGAGAATGACCCCTATTCCAATGTAAATTTTTTGGCCGCTCCCAACTCCACCTTTCTCCAGGGTGCAAGGATAAGAGATTTGGAAGATTAAAGGTGTTGATGATCTACTTTTTTTAAGGGGATAAGGGAAATTCTCCAAGGTATCATGGTATATTTTGACTTGTGAGAGTGTCAGACTACAATTTTAATATTTTGAAATTTTTTTATCGGAAATATCAATATAACCATAACTTTAACAGGTTTCAAAAAGGTACCTTTATTATATAACTAAATCACTTTGAAGTGCATTAAACTTGAAAACGAAAGTTTATCAAAAATTACCACCCAACACCGCCTCTAGACGGGCTTCGATCTAAAAATTCGCCAAAAATCCATTTTTGAAGCAATTTTTGATCTTTAAAAAGCAATGGGAAGAAGAACTCTTAAAACATTAGAAAATATTCGGGGTTGGGAATTTGACTTTGTTTTCATTTCATGTCATTTCCTTTATTTTAAGTAAACTGAAGTATACAGCATTTTTTACAATTTAAATGATAATGGTGCCATTCTATAGCAGAAAATGTGAAAAACGTGCAAAAAATGAAAAAGTGACTGTAAAAACATGAAAAAATAGAAAGGCAAAATGTTCCTATCTTTACAAAGGCCAAATACTATCAAAAACAAACATAAAGTAAACAAGATAAATGCAAAGTAATGTTTTTGTTGTACAACTAATCAAAAAATCAAATTATTCGTTCTACAGCATTGCCTTGGCGTTCTCGATTGCGAGATTCCTACTCGAAACTAGGTGTTCGAAGGCTTGATTGTTGAGGCAATTGCAAACCTCTTTTTACACCTTAGCTTCCATCCACCCCGGGATTCGAACTGACGACCTTTGGATTGATAGTCCAACTGCCTACCAGCGACTCCACCGAGGCAGGACCCAGGGAGACGACTCCTACACCTTGACTGAGCTAACGACCTAACCTTTTTTAGGTTAGTCCGGGACCAACATTTACTTCCCTTCCGACGGAAGGCGTGATCAGACAAATCTCGTCTCGAAAAATGCCACCGGGACCGTCTGGGATTGAACCCAGGCCGACTGGGTGAGAGGCAATCACGCTTACCCCTACACCACGGTCCCGGCATGTTGTACAACAAAAGTTGCTAAATATAAAATCCTGAACACGGGAAAAATAAAAAATTCGAAAAAAAATTGGGCTGGACAGGGTTAAAGTTCTTTTTTTACTGTTTTGTTGTTTTTTTTTACAGTTTTTTTACTATGATTTCGTTGTTTAAAAAAATATGCTTGGGCAAAACAAATTCGATCACTCACGATCGCCTTAGCTCAACCTTCCATTGTTGCGTAGTTAGATTTTTTTTAAAGAAATATAAAAGCATGTTTTTTAGTATTTTACTCGAATTTCCCATACTTCTTCCCACAATATTGCTGGAGACACCAAATCGATCAGAAGATTCCTTATCAAGATACAGATTTTCCAAAATTACGTAGCATTTTTTTAAAACTTCCCTTAAAATTTAAATTGAAACTTGTTTGGACGAAAGGTTCATGAAAAATGGCTTCAATGGGCAACATGGTTAACAAACTTCATGATTTTGAATAGTCAACTTAGATACGATATTTTGAAATCAGTTTGAAGACCCGGGAAAATTTAATTAAAAAACTTGAAAAATCGATTGTTAACTCTTTAGAACAAGTTGGCAAACATTTAAGTATGAAAATTTGTTAAATGGATCACTCTAAGGCAATTAACAAGTTTTGAACTTTCCTACCACTGATTGATCAAAAAAGATGTCAAACTTTTAGAATACGAATATTTTCTAATTGATAATTTACACATTTTGATAAAAGCATAGAAGTAAAGATTTATTGAACATTTTGTGGTAATTTTTATTTAATTTTTTGTTTTTCCTGAAATTATTATTTTTGTATGAATTTGGGTGGCCTGGAAAAAAATAAAAAGGCAAATATAGGTTTACACTGTTCATTTTCGTAAAAAAAGAAGATATTTTTGGAGTACCGTAAACCGGGGTGACTTTGATAGGATTTAAATTTGTTTTAGGAATATTTCCAACAGGTATGGTTATTCTGAAGATTATTATTTTTAAAACCTGTACTAGGATAGGCCACACAAAGTCCATGCACTATTTTGGAAAAAAAAAGTTTGTTCAATAGTGTTTAGAAAAATAGTTACGTAAAAAATTCTTAGTTTAAATTCCGGGGTGACTTTGATAGTCATAGTTTTTGTATGTATGTATGTGTATGTATGATCCCCATACCCGCAGGCAACTTGGTCCTGGAACACATGTGAGCGCTAGGTGAACAATTCGATCATCTTTTACTCCATAATCTGTACACCCACGTGCATAAGTTTTTTTGCACGAATTTTAATGCTACAAATACCGGCGCATAGATCAAAATGGTTTCCCGCTTCCCTTCCCAAGCGCCGGAAATTTGTAGCAGGTGTAGGGACACTTCGCATAGACGCCCTTGCTCCCATCACGTCACTGAGGGTATGGAGCGACGAGAAATTAATAAGCATGCCCCCCTAGTCGAACCTTCATTAGAGAAGCAGGCAATCCACAACTCACAGCGAACGACCAAAGGAACACCCTACCGCGTATATAGTAATAATTTGGCGTAGATGTCTTGATTGATGTGTGTGTATGTCAGAATAAATGAAAGAATGAATGTCTTATAAAAGGAACAAGCTCACCAGATTCTTCAAAACCAGCTTCTCTTCAAACGTCTTCAGGCTTATGACAACAACGAACGCCAGACTTGCTAGGGAATGCACGAGCCGTCCAATCCATGATTAAGCGCACTCCGAAACCACCGGAAACAGACAGCATATAAGGGCTTCACGGCATTAGCTTTGAATTCAACTCGCATGCCTGAGCTACACCGAAATGGGCTGAGGAATTCATAAATAAGCAAACAAAAAAACCAAAACAAACAAAAAAGTTAGTGTACGGTAAACAATAATAATAATAATAATAATCATAATAATTAGAAAAAACAAAAAAAAAAAAAAAACAAAGTAAGACAAAAAGGTCGCGAAAAACTTCAAATATAATCTTGTAACGGTACACAACAACCAGAGCAATTACACCAAGATTTTGTTAAAACACATTCTGGTAACTTCAAAACTATGATAACTATAAATATAATTTTTCATTCATCCCCAAAAGTACTGTTTACAAAATAATTGACCACAATGTTTGACTATTTTAACAATCAATTTTTTTTTTTTTAGGATTGGGTTCGTAAGTTTAACATTTTTAGAATCTAAAGACTACAACTTCCTTGAAAAAAAAAAAAAAAAAAAAAAAAAAAAAGGACCTTCTGTTACCAAGCAGTAAATGAATAAGAAATAATTGCAAGAACATCAAAACTCTATGAACCAGCTAAACACACAAGATGTAAAATTGTTATTACAGTAAATAAAATAAATTGAACTAAATTTGAAAATGATAAAAAAGAAAGAAAAGAAAATATTGCAGAAACTATTTTGATAATTCCTAAATATACCAAACAATATTGAAGGAAGCAAATTATTAAATTGTAAAAAGATACAACATTTAAAACAAACAAATAACAATAAATTTATGGCATTATTATAACTCCAAGAAAATAAAATAAGATTAAATTTTCTATGAAACTTCTATTTACTGAAATTGATGAAAGGAGTAGCCGACCAAGAACCATGAAGAAAATACTAGTTGTAAAGGTTTGTTACCAGTACTAGTCAATCGTTCATAACACCTGATGCAATATGCCGTCGTTATGACCACGATATCCCGGGAAAGAGGCCCACTGTGCATATTTCTGCAGATTAACAGTAAATGTGTGGTGAACACAGTCAAGAACCGTATCTGTACAGGGGAAAACGATACATCCAGAGCCTCAGCCCCTACCGGCAAAGCGCATTTCGCAGTACTAGGCCAACGTTCTTATACGCATACCACGAATGGAAGCAAATAATACTAGTCAATCTTTCCCACGCCATACTTAATCAACCACTGTTATGACCACGTTATCTCGGAAAGGATCACCACTACATTTACCATAAGTGTGCAGCTACTATTTAGTAAGCATTGCCGAGCACCGTATCTACTAAGCAAAATTTGCGGTGCAGTACTAGAATTACGTTCCTGATCATGAACCAATACAACAAGATCGAAGCATGTAGAACCATAAACATAGAGAAAGAAAATAAAATGCATATATCTAAATGTATATATATATAATTAATATAGAACAAAATAAATCAAATAAAACAAAGAATTAAAATAACGCCATTAATTTGATAAAGGAACATTATAAATTAAAAAAAAAAAAAAAAAAAAAAAACAAAAAATAAAACTTCAATAAAGTTAAGTAAAAATTAGGAATAATCAAAATATAGTATGGAAAAATAGGATAGTAACTGTAAATAAATGTTCCTTCAAACAAAACAAACAAAAAAATAGTGAATGAAAAAAAACATGAAACATTTTTATGATTTTTTAAATTTTTTGCGTCCAAAACTATTGTCGAAATCCTCTTCCTCACTACACTCGATTAGATAAATATGTTCTGCTTTTCTTTTAACTAAATTTTTATCATTGGCAAAACCAATCCAATCACTCTCAACCCACTCTGGATAGTGTTTAAAAACTTCAATTATAGAATCACGCCAAGTAAATGAAGGTCTGCCTTTTTTCTTTTTATTCAAACACAAATTTGCTGCTAACTTCAAAGGATGTAATGAGTCCCTTCTCTGAATGTGAGCCCAATAACAAATCTTTAGAATTCTTATAATTTTTACTGCAGTTTTACCATCCAATAATTGTGATACTGATAATGAACTTGAAGGTCTATCACGACATGAATCCCAAATTTCTCTCACAATTTGATTTTCAAAACGAGTTATAGAAAGTCTGTTTCTTTTAAGAATAGTAGCTGTTTTAAAACCGTAAATCATAGAAGGCAAAATCACCGTTTTATACATAAGTTTACCTAGACGCCAAGTAGGTTTATAACGTTTACAAAAAGCTATAACCATTTTTGCAATTTTCATTGTGGATGAACAACGGATACGTGTGGTCAATGGCCTTGCTAAATCAGTCGTTAAATAACTACCCAGATACCTCAATTTGTCTACAACAGGGAATGGTTCATTGTCTAACAAAAGGCTATTAGGAGTAATGCTATCTTTAGACGGATCTCTGATAAGAATATTACTTTTATCTTTATTGATTTCTAATCCTACACGTGCAAAAGCCATTTTCAAATGTTTGATTATTAGATCAAGATCTCTAACACTATTCGTAATTACCAAAAGGTCATCAGCAAAAGCTAGGATAATAGGTAGCTTCATATTGTTTTGATCTAATAAATTCAGTTTCTTAATTATTTTTTTAACCTCAATCAGAACCCACTGTATTATTAAAATGAAAAGAAACGGAGACATACTGCAACCTTGCTTAATGCCCCTATTTTTAACAAATTCTCTAGAAAATACTCCCTGCCAAAGAACTTTCGTTTTTTCTGAGTTCAAAGCATTGCAAATTCTTTGAATTAGATGATGAGGAACATTTAATTCTCTTAAAATATCTTTTATACAATGAATTTCAACTCTGTCGAACGCTTTGCTTATATCCAAAGAGGCAACAAACGTTTTAAAACCTGCGTTCCATCTTTCCTCTAATAAGCGCCTAGTTATAAAAACTTGATCATCAGTTGATCGATTCCTGATAAAAGCCGCCTGATGGTAACCAGGGTCACCAATAAAAGAATGCAATCGAGATTTTAACCAAGTAGCATAAATTTTATATCCAAGATTGCATAAAGTAATTCTTCTAAATTCATTAGTTACTTTTGCACCTTTCTTTTTGGGGATTGGAATTTGAATTGAATTTCTCCATACATCCGGAATCTTATTATTAGCCCACACATTTGACATAATTTTCCAGATATCATCTAAAACTTCATCATCTGCATATTTCAAATATTCATTTTTAATTTTATCTTCCCCACAAGCTTTCCCATTCATCAAAGAATTAATTATCTCCTTAATTTCCAATTTAGATGGTCCCTGACCAATTACCTCAATGTCCGGTTCAATAGAAATGTCATTTCCTAAAGTAACTTCAAGCTCTCGATTCCAATGAGACAAAGGAATAACCGGAGATGCAAAATTATTTTTAGAATGAATAAATTTTTTCAAAAATTTGTAAGTTCTTTTGTTTCTTTCACTTGGTTCAAAATTATTTAAGTTATTAAAGAAATCAATCGCAATTTTTTCACAATGATCCCTTACAGCAAGCTTATAACTTTGTCTGTTTATTTGTATCTCCCGCCTCATAAAAGATATATCAATTCCTTTACCTTTTTGGAATCGAGCTTTCATTTGAGACTTTTGAAGTCTTTTAAGAGCTTTCATTCTTAGTGGGGTTAATTTAGAGTTAACTGTTGATAAAGCTGATTTTGCAGCTGAGTTTAGTTTTCTTGATAAATGGTCATAAGCAACATTTACATCCTCAGTATTATAATTTAATTTTTCTGAATTCTTTAAATTAAGATGAAATTTATCCTGAAACTCCTTGAATTGCAAATAGGAGGGATCCACCAAAGTTTTATGTTTCATATCTCTACATTTATCATGACAAGATCCAAATTTTAATTTACAAAATAAAAGTTTATGATCAACATTCAATTCAGTCCAAAAGGCTTTAATTTGATTGATTTTAAAACTGGGACGAGATGAAGCCACAATATGATCAACTTGGGAAGATGAAACACCATTTGACCAGGTTACTAAAAGAGAGTCATTAAAATTCATCGAGTAACATTTTAGATCATGTAACATTACTAAAGCTTTAAAAAATTCACCATTTGCATTGCACAAATTATGGCCAATATGAGCACCAAAAAATTTCTTTTCACTATTTTCCAAATCATCTTTTCCAACATGAGCGTTAAAATCACCAAGTAAAACAATTCTATCCTTTAACGGATTTTTGTTCACATAGTTACCAAGTGTTGTGAAAAAATTACTGCTGTTAGAATTTGGAGCATGAACATTAACTAAAAGTAAACTAGAGGAGTTAAATTTACACAACACTTTTCCAGACATTATATTACAGTTTATTGTTCTTAAATCTGATAACAAAAAGTCAGAATTCTTTTTAATCAAAAAAGCTAAGCCCCTGGATTTATTTGCGCTAGATCTATCCGAAATATACCAATCATAATTATTAGATGACGCGGTACTACCATCCAAATTTACTTCTTGTAAAACTGCAACATCAACTCCAAAAGATAACAAACAGTCATTGATTTCAATTCTCTTATCAAGTGAACAACAACCCCTGACATTTAGGGTTGCAATTTTTAAAAAAATAACACCTCGAAGGTGGGGATTAATAACATTTGAATCAATAGTATTTACCGAAGGAATAGTAGAACTCAAAATATTATAATCATTTACATTTGAATCAATAACATCTACCGGAATTGAAGTATCAGTTAAACTACTAATGGAAACATTTGTCGATTTATTATTCAGTTGTATATTATTTGCAAAAATCAAACTATTAAAGAACATATTATCACCATTTTTTTTTAAAATGATATTGCTGGCATGAACATGTGAATCAATACAAGTAGGAATAAATTGATGGATAATTTCGTCATTTTCCCACAACGAAACTTTGGACTTAATAATATTGCAAATAATATTAAGCAATTGAAGATAACTACCATTCAAGTTAGCAGAAAGAAGATTGCCAAAACCAGAATTTTTAACATCAACTTTTAATGCAAGAACAAGTTCATTAAATAAAGATTCAGATGGAAGAAAACCACTCATTTGATGACAAATAGCAGAAAAAAGTGAATTATCGTTTTTAGGCATAATAAATTCATTGCAAAGAATTCCACCAATAGTATATACCGTAGAAGAAATGAAATAAGATTCCCTGTTCACGTCATGAATACGTTTATAACTAATTACTTCGGCCAATTCCATCATTAAATCATCAACAAACAAAAAAATACATTTTCCCTGCTTTTTCAAAGGAAGAAATTTACGACATTTTCCCGTACGGCTGAATAATAAAATAATTCTGTTCGACAAAACAGCAGACAAATATAAAATTTCAAAAAGATCTTCACAGTTCAAAATTTTTCTGGAAAATCCAATTTTATCATACAAATCATTTGCAGAGGCAAAATCTTTGCAACCAACGAAAGTTAATTGTTTAAATAAGATATCAAAAGTTTCATCAAAGCTACCTTTCTTACCGATCTTAACTTTCCAATTAACATCTGCCAAATCAATCCAACAATAATCTTCCTTGTCAAAAGGAACTTTAGAAGATTCAATAGAATTTAAATTTTTATCAACAACAGAATGAACACAAGATTCAATATCATCAACTTCAGTTAGTGTAGAAGAAATAACACCAATATCATAAGATGATGGATCCAAATTCACAACACTTTCATAATGAAGATTACGGTAGAATAAAAAAATGGGGGGCAAATCAAGGTTTCCGTTATCATTAAGTTCATATTTCAAGAGTGGTAAATTCACTTGATAAATCCAAATTTTCCTGTCAAGTAAACGTGAAGCAGCAGCAATACACTCCGAAGAGACCATTTGGCCATTTTTCCTAATGGTAATCAAATAATTTTCGCTTTGACTAGGATTCACATCTAACCAATTCTCAAAATCATCTAAATTTGCTTCAATGAAATCAACAACTGCTTGCCTCAGATTAATAGCCTCGTGCTTAATGATTGAATTTGATGAATTTCGAAAGCGCTGATGAGAAACGGCATAAAAAAAACAATTTCCGTCTCCAATTATAGGTTGAATAGAGAGAGTACAAATTGGATCACTAATCATTTGATTATAAATTTTCTTTGAACAGTCCATTATTTTCTCAAAAAGAAAGAGAAAAAATAATAATAATAAAAAAAAAATCCAGCAAAAGACACGTCAAAAGACAAATTAAAAAAAAAATATATAAAAAAATTCTGGATAAAAAAAATAAAAGTATTTGAATTCACACCAAAAGGACAAAAACCGAGAATAAAATAAATAGATAAAAAAAATCCTGAAGAACCAGATCACGTCCAGCTGCTATCCGCAAACCGCCAACAAACACCAGCAATCAAAGTAGCTTACTATTAATCGTTAAAAAAAAAAAAAAAAAAAAAACCTCAACAGCCCCCTCACTCAGGTTACTATGGAAATGAAACAATAAAACTGAATCAGAGAGAAAAAATTGAATAAAATAGTAAATCGAACAGATTTGAAACGCTAGTTTAAATATTGAATAATAATTGCAGGCCTGATATGGCAAAAAAACACAATTTCAAAACGCGAACAAGGATTGCAACTCTCAACCACCTCACACTTGCACCCAATTTCTTCCAAATTTAAGACAATTTCCAATCCGCACAATTCGCCAGCTAATGAAACGAACGAAATCCACACGCCGGTAAACCCGCGGAATTCATACGACTCAAACAAATCCGGAACGGACAAACCACCAGAAATTAATAATTATTCTATCAAAGAAGGAAGAAAAACGCGACGCGCAAAATTCTGTCAACCGATCTTGTTCAAGGCTTGCTACGAATCTTTTTTTCGGGTGACTTTGATAGTCATAGTTTTTCTTGTTAAAATCATATTTAAGATGTTCAAACTTTATTTGTACGTTAAATGTACCATTACTAAAGTAGCTGATATAGTTTTTAAGAAAAAAAAATCAATGTTTACATTTAGCTAAATAAGTTTATAAACTTTTTAACAAAATACATATACATTTGAGGTAGAATTGTTAAAAAGACGGAGTTTGGCGTGAAATTTGTTAAAACTGGTTTTGTTTATAAAATTATTGATTTATATTGTATTTTATACTAAATTCGAAGCATGAATCAAAAGTTTTCACATTTTACATGAAATTTGTTAAACTGAAATTTGGCCTATAAATTTGGATATTTATTTTAAGTGTGTTCAAAAATACATATTATTTATTATTTAAAAAAATATTTACCCTCCTCCTAGTGGAAAATTGTCCAAAAAATCCGAAAATTAATTCCTTTTTCCGATTCAAAATCATGTTCATTGAGAAAATCATGACACTCCGAGAAATTTTAAATAATGACTTTCATCAACATTTTGTTAACTATAGTTAACAAATTTTTTAAACTTTTCAAAATTTTATAAATGTTCTTTTTGAGGTACTTTGAACACTTCTCTACCACGGTCAGTATGATTCTAAACAATTCCGTACGTATTTTAATTGTACTCTTAATTTTGCGGAAAAATAGCAAACCTATCAAAGTCACCCCGTTTTACAGTACTCAATTAATACCGTCCATTGGGTAAAGCAAGACAAAAATCTCAAAATGGTAGGTTGTTTTTGTAAAACTAGGATACTGTTGAGCACATTTTTAGCTCTGAATCTTATTTCAACGAAACGAACATTTAAATATTGAACAAAAACGTTAAATTATTTATTTGTAAAATTTGTATAAAAATCCCATTATTAAAGATCTGTTCAAACCAAAAGTAATTCTAAATAAATCAAATTTGAAATGATGTTCAGAGTATATTACCTAGTTGCGGCTAGCTTGAAATCATTATTAAATGCCTTTCAAAAAGAAAGACCGGTTCGGCAATCAATTCAGAGAAAATTATGTAAAAGAAATATTCCGTTTTAATAACAACTTGATCACAAAGCAATTTCACTGTTCTTTCATAAGCTTAAGCACCTGCTCGTGGATAATTTAATTTACTGTTTCATTTAATTCCATTTTGATGAAATATTCAGCATAATTCGCCGTTATTCTATTACAACATCGTCGCTTGTCCCAAAAAAAAAAATCTATTTCAATTTCTCTAAATCATTTTCTCGTTTTCATTACAGGTGAGTACCGGGGATCGGCGCCCGCCACATTCCAGGCCCAGCTTCTTTCGGATTCGCCGTTCGACGGTATGTCGACAGATATCAATTTATGTGCAGCAGATTATTACGCAAGACGCTTGACGACGATCAAGAAGAAGAAGAAGTGCTTATCTAGGCGATGAGATTAAAATTTCATATGATTTACAATTCCGTGTGCTAGTGTTTGTGTGCGCCCGAGAAGCCATCATCTCGGCTAATGGCATGCCAAAATCACAGGGTAATCCCAGACACGGAGCTTGTTAGCTCTTGTTGTTCTAGCAAGTCGCGCGAGAAGCAATTCCTTTCCCCCCTCTGCTCCGCCGGGAGAAAGCTGAAACTTAATTGAAAGAATCCGGCGAACCTTGTTAGCGAACGCGATACATATCTCACCTTTCGCTCCAACACCTGCTCGGCAGATAAGGCTAAATTTATTGAAAATAATTTAGATATTTCACCAAATTCTTTCCGCGTGCTCGAGCGACCTTAAGACGCGAAGAAGTGCTCAAGTTTAGGTGGAATCTGACAAGAATTTTGAAGAGATTTTATTTTCTCGATGTTGTGAAAACAAATCTAAGCATTTATTCATTCAATTTTGATGAATAAATGGTAGTTTGGTTGATGTCCTTACTTTAAAAATATGTAGAATAACTTTATTTAATTAAATTTGTGTTTTGACATTTTGACTTTTGTTGTTTTTCCAAATTCTGAAGATTTCTTCAAAAAGCCTCATCTGTTTTCAGCTTTCCATCCCGAAGCACGTGCCACGACACCCCGATGGACGGTGTGCAGAAATCTTTAATAAATAAACAAATCCCCTCTAATTACGTTGT
Source organism: Culex pipiens pallens (assembly GCF_016801865.2). Taxonomy (NCBI): domain Eukaryota; kingdom Metazoa; phylum Arthropoda; class Insecta; order Diptera; family Culicidae; genus Culex; species Culex pipiens. The sequence goes on along the minus strand of NC_068939.1, from coordinate 95,518,057 downwards.
ATAGTCAGCTGTAATCAAGAAACGTGATGCCCTGTCGGTCGGGCAGCCCGCCAACCCGGGTCCGACCTGCTCCTGCGCTCGATTTGGCCATTACTCAGAATAGGTGGTGGCTCGGGCTTGACTGACCCGGGCTTATCTGGCGGGTCTGGCCTTGCTACTTCTTGGAGCAGCAGTGAACATCACCTCCAAACCCAGGAAGATCAGCACATATTTCATTTAGTGAAAACATCCTGGCATCGTCGGAGGCTGCACGACGTTGCTGGTGTGAACGACCAGAATAACAAAATTTCATTGATGATAAGAATATTCAACGGGCACGTATTCAATTAGGATGGGGGTTTTGCCATTAAATTTGGGGGTTTTGACCAGGTTTTTTTTTTGGTTTCGTAGAAAACCGGTTTTATACAGTTTTTTTAGCAATGTCTTAAAAATAAATAGTCCGTGGTCAGGTACATCAAATCATCAAAATACATCAAAAATCAGGCAACTCTTCCCAACTCAAAATTGCTAAAAATTCTTTCTGAACCAACAAATTCAGTTCTACAACCAAAGAACTCATTTTGCATCATTAGTTGGTCGATACAAATTTTCAAATAATGTTGGCAGATGTGCAAAGGAAAAGGCTATTCAAATATTCTAAAATCTGTATCTTAAGAACGGATTTTCTGATCGATTTAGTGGCTTTGGCAAAGGTGTGAGTTTTGCTTGGGACTTAGTTTTAAAAAAAACATTATTATTAAAGTGGATATAACTCGAAAACGATGCACAATATTGTAATTTATGTTAAGTAAATCGATTGCAAATTTTTTTTACATAACAAAATTCAGTCAAAATAAGCTTGGCAATATTTCCCCATGTTTTTTTCAGACACCTTTTTTTTTAATTGCCAGCACTCCAAATATATTTGGGCCAACCTATGCCATAGCCCAAAATATTTCATTTTTTGTCAAACCAAAAATAAGATTTTTCAAAGCTTATGTGCATTTCCTGTTTTGTGTGTGAAAATCAAAAAAAAAAATGGGTAAGCATTTTATTCTAAGAACTTATAAGAAAATACTTACTACTTTGCAGAAGACACTAAACCAAACAATCCGGTCTCCGAAAAAGTACACAAAAAGCTTTATCAAAAAAAAATTCAAGAATCATGGGTTAAAAAAAATGATAATTGTTAGTTTCTGATCACGAATTCGAGGTCCACTTTAATTTTGAAATCTCGAGGCCGAGGGGCGATACGATCCCTTTCTTTTTTGAACTTGAATTTGAAATTTGTTGTCGAAGGGACTTTTATGTAGAATTAAGCTTTCGATGGAGAATTGGACTTCCTATGTAGAATTGGACTCCCCGATCAAATCATTGAAAAATTAAAAAATATTTTTTTTTTGAAATTTTGCCATTTTTCGCTACTCAATTGAAATTTTTTTTGACATTGCAGTAGTAGGTAGTTTAAAAAAAAAAAAAAAAAAAACATTTTAAAATTTTATGATTTTTTTTTTGTAATTACAGTTCTACAAAGCTGAAAATTTCAAAAATGTTGATGAATAAACATTAGGGGCATATATTCTTCACGTGTTATCAGAATTTTGCTTTTTTTTAATAATGTTTTAATTTTGACCAAGTTTTAACTAGCTTAACTCTTTTGCGATTAAAAGCATATATTTTTAAAAGTTCAGCAAATTTTGCAAAAGAATGACAACTTTAACGTTTTGTAGCTCGTGCATGGCTTGAAGGGGAGTTTTTTTTCCATCCGAAAAAGTATTTTTAGGTGTGATCGGTAGTATCCGGTTTGTTTTCATAATTCAGAAGAATCACCACATCAACATAAAACGACTTAAAAGTCATAATTTTAATAATTTTTTTGAAAAAAAAATTCGCTCAAAAGTATGAATTGAGTTTCAAGGTAGTTACTGTGAATACTGGTTATATAACAAATTAGATTCAAAGTGTTTGTCTCTTGACTTTGATACGTTGTCACAGTAATGCTTCTGTTGAAAAGACAAATCTTAAAATCAAATTTCAATAGCTTAGAAGGAGTTAAATCATCACTTAAAATTACTTTAAGCATCACAATCCTGTTCACAAGCTGTCTCTAAAAGAAATTTTGATGGTCCCACTACTTGAACATGTATGACTTTGGTTAGATTATGATATTATTTTTTTAATGTTTTTTTTAATGTTTTTTTTTTAGAGATTGGAGCGTTCTTTTATTACGTAGCGCAATTTGTGGGGAGGGGGGGTCGGTTTTCGTGTTACGCTCCATACAATTTTTTTTTAATTTGAATGGAAATTTTGTTACGAAGGGGGGGGGAGGGGTCTAAAATCCGATTTTTTGCGTTACGTAATAAAAGAACGCTCCCTTAGCGATTTTCTACGCTCCATAACCACATTTTTTGCATGAACAATTGTCCGCAAGGGAGGTGGGTTGGTCTAGAATTTTCAAAAAAGTGTCTACCTAGATGTGGATAGGGTGTCATCCATTAAGTACGGCACATTAAAATCAGCCAAAATTTACTCCACCCCCCTTTGTCACGATTTCCCTATGCTTTTAACACGCAATGTCACGCTTGCTCAAAACCCCCCTCTTCCCTCAATACGTGACGTAATTTATGGATGACGCCTAATGGACGTCCCCTTAAGAATTAAATCGAAATAATGTAATAAAATATTGCCAAGGCTTTATTTGGTCCCAAAACCTCAAATCAACATTCAAACAGTATTGAATTTAACATACATCATGATTAGGGTTAGTGAAATTTCACGATTTCGCGGACAGCGTGAAATCCGCGAAATTTGGCTTTATCCGCGAAATCCCGTGAAATTGTGTGTTTGTGTAAAACTGTAACGATATTTCTCAAAATAATTTATCAAACTCAAACAGTAATGAAAATAATCTTATGAATTACTTTAAAGTTAAGCGAGTGAATACCCTAAATTAATTACTAATATAGGGTTAGTAATTTTTGATGATTTCGTAGACGGCTTCGTGAAATTTGTCATTTTTTTTAAATATTAAAAAAAATTAAGTAATAAATATTTGATCCATAAAAAACTATTTTATTAAATTTTAGTAGTATTCAATTGATATGAACCATTTGAAGAATTGTTAATTTTTTCAGTTTTTTAGAAACTAACTAAATTTAGTAATATTTTCATCGGTTGTAATAAACATTTCGTTTCGTTTTTGTAATAAACATGTTGCTGCTATTTTATTTTAAAGGTATTGTTTCAATAGAAATTAAAATAACACAGCTTTGTTTTATTCAAAATAAAATGAAGAGTATTTTTTATCTTTAAAATCACCTTTTAAAAACATTTCAGATTTTTTTCTGAGTCCTGTTTAATTTTAACAACACTTGATTATTTGGGTGGATGATTCCCGTGAAAGTTAAAAAATACTCATTTTTTTTTGTTTTCTGTTCTCATTTGAATTAAAAATTCCGATTTCGCTACAAATTATTTCATTTTTGCTTATTGATTTTTAATTAAGTTTTTGATAAGTGCGATGAAATTTTTAAAAATTATTTTGAATGGGCTAACTGTCACAGAAAATTCATATTATTTTACTCATTTTGGCTGAACAAGATTGTTTAATCTTGCTTTGATATCAAATTTTATAACATGTGAAATGATAAGACAGAAGCAAATCAGCGAAAACTTGTTAGCTTTACTAGTCAAATATTACTAAAAGCAGTTCAGTAAATGAGAAAATGCATGCCCTTCATTTTGTTTCAAAACATATATAGAGCTCATCCATAAACCAGGTGGAAACTTTTTTGAAAATTAGGAAAAAATGTGTTACGTTCAAATTTATTGAAGTTTTTTTTAGTTTATTGAAGAATAGTATAAGCATAAAAAGTAGTTTCTGTGATTTAAACATAAAATTTTCAGAGTTATTTTAACATTTTTTACGTTCCGTGAAATTTGCGTGAAATATGGTGTTTTGAAATTGAGGTCCCCGTGAAATTTGCAATTTTCGAGCGTGAAAAATCACTAAGCCTAATCATGATGAGTAAAATTGGCGTATACAACATTGTTTGTTTGCTTAATAAAATGGGCCCAGAGCAGGTTTTTGAAAAATTCTTTCGTCAGGAGGTAGCTTTTAAGATTCTTTATCAGACTGTACTTAAAATTGAAAATGTCCAAAATGGCGTAATACGGCAGTCCAGCAACCAACTTCAACCAAACTTCGGGACAATGCACAGAATGTCAGCCAAACAAAACTTGTTTGTTATTGTTTACATTGCGTGCTCTAGTTTTTGTTTATTCAAGGTCAAACATCAAAACTTGTTTTTCTCGGAACGTCAAAATGGCGGGTGCGACAAGATAGCACGACGACGTCGAACTGTTAAAATCAACAAAATGAATAGTGTTGCAACTGTTTCGCAACAATACTTCATTCCAGTGTAGTAACTTTTAAGTCACAACTTCGAGGGACTCTGAGGTACCACCACAAACCAAGAACTGAGCGATGGAGGTGAATGTAAAAATTAAACATCCCCCAAAGCTTTCCATCGACTATATTTTTCATTACTTCCATTAAAAATTGATCCAGCCACCCCGCTCACTCCACCCACCAATTCTCCCCTGGGGTAAAACACACACCCTCAATCTCAATCCGTCCCCACTCGCCCCAGTTTAGTGTGATGGCAGAACGAAAGCTTGGGGCGTAAAAAATAATTGATGCAAAAAGTTTCTCCTGGAACCACCACCACCACCAAGTAGCGAAAGCATCTTAAACAATGGAGCTGATAGAAATCTGCTTGCTTTTAATGGCAGAATCCCTGTTCCCCACCCCGCCCTGATTGGGGGTGGCCATCAGCAGATCCCACCTTGTTCGGAACCGAAAGAGCATTGAACAACAAAGCTGCTGGTGATGAGGAGGGACAAAAAAAAAGATCGGGCAACGAAAGTTGCAGCAAAGTCGAGTCCGCTTCTGTAACGAAGATAAAATACTTTATTTTATGACGAAAATCTAAAATTCACAATCCCAGGGCTTTGCGCGAGAGTTGCTTTCAGCGATCGTAAAAGAAATTTAATTGCTTACACAATCAACGGAATACCAATTGAGCATGGCAGGGAGGGGGAAAGAAACAGGTGCACCAAGGGCAGGAGAAAGTATCGAATGCTAATTGAGCAACTCGTTGCCTCTGGCCCAAATCTCGTCGATACGGTTGGAGAATAAAATTATTTCTGGTGCAGAACGGGAAACCCATTGAGTTCCAAGGTGTATTTTTTATAGAGATATGATGATGATTTTTTCCACAAAAAGATTGCTGAATTTGAGTTTTTGAATTTTTGTGTTGAATTTTCTCCTGAAATCTGTGGAAAATTTTGTATTTAAATAGATAATAAATCCTGTAAATTTACATTACATTAATTGTAAATTTACATTGTTTTTTTTTATCTTTCCAAATATCTAATAATGATTGACCAATAGGTATAAGAAGCTCGAGCTCTAAGTAGAAGAAAAATGATGTAGTTTTCTCAGTGTTGATATGCACCTTTTGGTACATGATAGTTAATGCAGCTTTACATGAATATTATTTTCTGAGATGAACGTTTTCGAATGTATTTTTTTTTTCATCTAAAAAATCGAAGCAAGAATTTTCTGGTGTTTATTTTTTTACATTTTTTGGGTCTTAAGTTGAATTGTATATGTATAAAATGTATGTTCAAACCACTTAATATAGATTATTTTCAATATCCGTAGAATTTTAAACAAGAATTCTTCACATTTTCATCCAAACCAAACCACCTGGCACTCGATGGGCTAACCCTGTTTGCATTCATTCTCCGATCGGTGGAAAAATCGCGCACAACCCTCGACGAAGACAATTGTACCTTCCGGCATCCGGGCTCGGCACTCAACGAAACCGCCTCTTTTTGCCCTCATACCACCCCTCCCCGGCTGGTGTAAGCCACCCACGTCCGCGCGCGCGGGGAAGGCAAGAAATCCGATAGACAACATTTATTGCCAATTTCGGTGACTCTTAATTTCGTCTGGCTTGGCGATGTGCGCCATTGTTTCGAATCGACTCGACTCGAGTTGGAGTTTCAGTCCGGGTTGGTTTCTGGGAGTTGTTGTTTATTCGATTGGCTTCATACCACATGGCTTGATTTACTCGTAACGATCGAGTTTCGATCCACTTGAATTGCTTTGCTACTTCACTGTGGTTGCAAATCGATTCGTAGGAGTTAGGTATTCTTTCTGCAGATGAATTTTGTTGCAGATTTTTTTTAAACTGCAATTTTCATGAGGCGCTTTCAACTTTGAAATATATTTTTTAATTAAGCATAAATAAAAAGAGCTTGAAAACTGATCTCATCTCCAAAAAGTCGACGAGAAAGTATTTACCCAACACTTTCTTCACTTTATCCTCCTGTTTTTGATGCAGTCCTGAAGTGTACTTTGCAAATTTCTAATTTTATGCTGCCATTATTAAAAGCGACACTCAGCAAAAGCTGTTCCCACTCCCAGTCCCACACCTGCCCCCACCTTGGCACCCCCCAGCCTATAAACAAAGTATTCACCTGTCACATTCAGTCGGCTACTGGTTGGCTTAGCCATGGTCGCTTCTGTTTGTGCAAAGATAAAGACAACCCTTAAGATGGCATCCCCCCCTTTCGTTGCATTATCATCCCGATGCCAAATGAAGTGCAGATCTTCGCCCACCCCCATCCAACCCTCTAGCAGGTTCTCATTAAGGACACTTTTGCTCCGCCGGAGTTCTCACGACTGTGCTGTTAATCCAACCCCTCCGTCCACCTTCATCCGACTTTATTATCCTATCACTCACAGGAGGGCACTTTGCTCCACAATCATCTCAAGTGTCATTTGAAACGGGCGAGCGAGACACCACCGCATTTACCCCGTTTTGTCCTTCCTCTTGCTTCCATCAGCACACCAAGGATCAAAGATTTTCCCTCCGTGCTTTCAGTTGACTCGCGAATAAACTCTCCTTTTTGAAGGTGGATTCCATTTTCGGCGCGATTTTTTACGATTTGATTATTGAGTGCACTCACCCCATCAAAGTCTCTCGGAGAAAAAGCAAAATGACCTTCTTTTTGCTTCCGATGTCGAGGCAACAGGGCCTTGAACGTAGCAGTGTTGGAATTTGTACTATGAGTCACTATAGTCAGCAGGTTGGTTAAAGTTGTTGAATGCAACCTCGTAAAACTCCAAACTATTTGGAAAAGGAGCAGGTGGATATGTTACACATGACCAATAAGACAAAAGAGCAATTCTCTACCAAAACCGGTAATGGATTTTATATGTGTTTTTTGATTTGGCTCAAACTTTGTGGGGGCCTTCCCTATGTGTCATTGGTTCACCCATACAAGTCTCCATACAATTTTGGCTACTGTCCATACAAAAATGGCATGTAAATATTCAAACAGCTGTAACTTTTTTGTTAATTGTCTGATCAATTTGGTGTTTTCGGCAAAGTTGTAGATATTGTTGAGGACTATTGAAAAAAAAAAATAGGTACACGGAAAAAAAAAATGCAAATTTTTTAATCAACTTTACTTCAAAAAAACTCAATTTCCCAAAATACGTATTTTTTGATTTTCGAGATTTTTTGATATGTTTTAGGAGAAAAAATCCGCAACTTTTGAGCCATAGAAAAACATGGTCAAAAATGTGCCTCCGAGTTATGAAGTTTTGAAAAAATAGTGATTTTTGGAAAAAATCGAAATTTCATGCAAAAACAAATTTGACGTTATTTTTAATGCAAAATTGAATTTGCAATCGAAAAGTACTTTACAGATTTTTTGATAAAGTGCTCCGTTTTCAAGATATAGCCACTGAAAATTTGATTTTAGCGAAATATTTGCATTTTTTCAATTTTTAAAAATAGTGACCATGAGTGACCATCTCTTAAAATATTTTTTTTGAAAAGTTCAGAAAATTTGCTATCAAATTCTCTAAGAGACATTGAAGATTGGACCTCGGGTTGCTGAGATACAGCCACTTTAAGAAAAAGAAACACGAAAATTGAAGTTTTTTAAGTCTCACCCAAACAACTCACCATTTTCTGATGTCGATACCTCAGCAAATAATGGTCCGATTTTCAATGTTAAAATATGAAACATTCGTGAAATTTTCCGATCTATTTGAAAAAAATATTTTGAAAATTTTTAAGTCAAGACTAACATTTTAAAAGGGTCATACATTGAATATTACGTCCATTTAAAATGCTAGTCGTGATTTAATTTTTTTCAAAATATATTTTTCGAAAAGATCGGAAAATTTCACGAATGTTTCATATTTTAATATTGAAAATCGGACCATTAGTTGCTGAGATATCGACATTAGAAAATGGTGAGTTGTTTGGGTGAGACTTAAAAAACTTCAATTTTCGTGTTTCTTTTTCTTAAAGCGGCTGTATCTCAGCAACCCAAAGTCCAATCTTCAATGTCTCTTAGACAATTTGATAGCAAATTTTCTGAACTTCAAAAAAAAATATTTTAAGAAATGGTCGTTCATGGTCACTATTTTTAAAAATCAAAAAACTGCAAATATTTCGCTAAAATCAAACTTTCGGTGGCTATATCTTGAAAACGGAGCACTTTATCAAAAAATCTGTAAAGTACTTTTCGATTGAAAATTCAATTTTGCATTTAAAAATATCGTCAATTTTTTTTGCATGAAATTTCGATTTTTTCTAATAATCACTATTTTTTCAAAAATTCTTATCTAGGCGGCAGATTTTTTGACCATGTTTCTCTATGGCTCAAAAGTTGCGGATTGTCCCCTAAAACATATCAAAAAATATCGAAAATCAAAAAATACGTATTTTGGGAAATTGAGTTTTTGTGAAAAGAAAAGTTAATTAAAAAATTGTATGTTCAAAACAACAGAGTTGAATTTACCTATCTGGTTCATTATTTCCACAGCCGGCTGTCTAATATTGAATCTTGAACAAGATTCGCGTCGGGATAAAATATTCAAACATAACAAAAACTAAATAAAAAAAAGTGTCTCAACAGCAGCATCCGATTGTTTGCCTTGAGAATAAATTTTTCAATCCTATTAAAATACTAATTTTTATTAAATTTAAACGGGAACAGTCTCGACAGCAGCTTCCGATAGTCTGCCTTGAGAATAAAATTAACCAACCTTTAACCTCACTTATGCCAACGGTCGTATCGCTTGCTTAGGGCGACTCCCAGACCTTTACCTTGTACAACTACCAACTCCACGCGATGCTTACGCAGCCTTGTTGTTTAAATTCGATCAAATTTGGTCAAGCGGTCAGTTTGATCGAGTTCCACAATAGGGTTGGGAAAAAGAGCCTGCGGTTTCGCTACCTTTTTCTAAGTAAGTTTAGCATCAACACTTCCCGTGCTCCTAATCCTTATTCCTGTCCCGGTGTATGGTGGAGATGGGAGCGGCCGGCAATGGATGGCTTTCATGGTGCTGCCTGTCCTGTTCGGGTAGAATTGGTTTTAATTCCCTTTAATCAATTTCTATGCAACCTGAGCTGGACAATCATCACACATACATGACGAAATCCAGTCTGCAACCCGCTAAGATCACCATCTCCATGCGAATGCGAATGCGAATGCGAATGCGAAAAAGAAAAGTTAATTAAAAAATCTGCAATTTTTTTTCCGCGTACCTATATTTTTCTCAATAGTCCTCAACAATACCTAAAACTTTGCCGAAGACACCAAATTGATCAGAAAATTAGCATTGGTGTCTACCCGTAGCTGCTACTTCGTTATAGGGATTTAAATATAGTATTAATTCGACCTCGATTCTCCAGAAATTCTCCGTCGGCGTGCAATCCGATCAACGGTGATGTAGGAAGGGCTTCATTTATTGAAATGATTTTATATCATAAGCCTTAAAAAATATTCGACGGCGTGCCTTCCAATCATCGATGATATAAAAAATCAAAAAATAGGTACGTTTTTATAGAAAACTATAAAAAGAGAACAACACAAAAAAACTCATCGGCCTACGAACGCGAGTGAAAAAAAAGAAGAAGGTAAAAAAAAACAGAACTGCGCGTCCCGAAAAGCACCACACTAATGCTGCTATTATTTAATTATAATGACCAATCACCCCATGCACTCGAACAGCGACACAAAAGAGACACCAAATTGATCACCAAATTGATCAGAAAATTCACTCAAAAGTTACAGCTGTTTGAATATTTACATACCATTTTTGTATGGACAGCTGCCAAAATTGTATGGAGACTTGTATGCAGTGCTGAAAATGTCAGGGGTCATGACGCGAAAATCGGCGACGCTGACACGAATATTTCAGATCCATTCACTGAACCGCAAAACCGTGACATAAACAAACTCAGCGCAGTCGTGAGTGCCCTAGCTCATTGAGCAGCTGCAATGCGAGGCAGTAGTCGACCAACGCTCATTCGACGTTGCACGCACACACATAAAGAAACAAGTTTTTACACAAAAAGTTTGTATTTATGTGTGGAAATGTAATTTTGAATATACACGGAACAAAATCTGGTCGTTGGATCCGAAAAATATTTGCGACGAATTCGAAAACATTGGAAATTTCCGAAATCATCGAGAATGTTTGCGATATTGGAAAAAATGTTTTCGATATTGAAGCAAAAAGTTTGCAAAATCGCAAACACCATGTTTGCGGCGCATTTTTTTTGCCCAGTCCGCCGCAGCCAATGCGTTACGCTGTCAGGATCAGCTGTTCGCATCTTTCGCAAGTAGATGTTATTTATTTTTATTTTGTTTATCTCGTTGAGTGCCGCAGCAGGTCCGCCTGCTGCTGAGCGGCGTTTTGCTTTTCCCGGATAAAAAAACCCACGATTCTGCGCCGGAAACAGTTCCGAAACGGACAAATCTTCAAGGATTTGGTTCTCGCGGTGGTGCCGGTGCGAGGTGCGAGCCGCGGAGGACGCGAACGGGGCCGTGGTCGCGGCAAGGAAGACTCCAAGGAATGGGTTCCAGTGACCGAGCTGGTGCGCGATGGCAAGATCCGCACCCTGGAGGAGATCTACGTGTACTCGCTCCCGATCCTGAACCGCTCGCTCAAGGACGAATGTGTTGAAGATCATGCCCGTCCAAAAGCAGACTCGCGCCGGTCAGCGTACCCGTTTCAAGGCGTTCGTCGCCATCGGTGACTCTAACGGCCTCATCTGTCTCGGCGTCAAGTGCAGCAAGGAAGTGGCCACCGCCATCCGCGGTGCCATTATCCTGGCCAAGCTGTCGGTCATGCCGGTTCGCCGTGGTTACTGGGGTAACAAGATCGGCAAGCCCCACACCGTGCTCTGCAAGGTCTTTGGCAAGTGCGGTTACCGTCCTGGTGCACCTCAATCCGGTTCGCATTGTGCCGGCCCCGGTCCCGAAGAAGCTGCTGCAGATGGACGGTATCGAGGATTGCGTCGGAGTCGCGAAACTAGAAATCCGGGTCACCATCTACACCAATCTCTCCGGCGGTTCTTCCGCCATGTTACGCTGACAGTAATTCAAAAAACTGGGATGCCGGTTCCAAATTTCAATCTGAATAGTTCAGTCCGGATGAAACTTATCAGACTAAGGTTAGTGTCCAATTTTGGCAAAGCTTTCAAACAAAACTCAAAAGCTTCTTTCCAATTCCAGCCGGCGGAACTTGCCACCCCATCTTTACATTTCCGACGATGATTGACACGGATGTCCGGTATCTTTGTGTCTCGCTAAGCGATTCGAGTTTGGCCAGAACATCGTTGGTGGAGGCCCACATCCATACGACTTCAACAGTATTAGCCATTGCGTACGCCACAGCACCGACGACAACCTTTAGTGTTTTTTTTTTCGCCAGAAAACAAATCAAGTACAAAAACACAAATGAAACCAGAAAGAAAACAACAACACAAACATAGGAAAAAAATTATACACCACACATACAAAATAAATTACAAAAATACAAAAACAACAAAAATACCAAAATACAAAAATACAAAAATACAAAAATACAAAAATACAAAAATACAAACATACAAAACAACAAAACAACAAAAATACAAAAATACAAAAATACAAAAATACAAAAATACAAAAATACAAAAATACAAAAATACAAAAATACAAAAATACAAAAATACAAAAATACAAAAATACAAAAATACAAAAATACAAAAATACAAAAATACAAAAATACAAAAATAAAAAAATACAAAAATACAAAAATACAAAAATACAAAAATACAAAAATACAAAAATACAAAAATACAAAAATACAAAAATACAAAAATACAAAAATACAAAAATACAAAAATACAAAAATACAAAAATACAAAAATACAAAAATACAAAAATACAAAAATACAAAAATACAAAAATACAAAAATACAAAAATACAAAAATACAAAAAATACAAAAATACAAAAATACAAAAATACAAAAATACAAAAATACAAAAATACAAAAATACAAAAATACAAAAATACAAAAAATACAAAAATACAAAAATACAAAAATACAAAAATACAAAAATACAAAAATACAAAAATACAAAAATACAAAAATACAAAAATACAAAAAATACAAAAATACAAAAATACAAAAATACAAAAATACAAAAATACAAAAATACAAAAATACAAAAATACAAAAATACAAAAATACAAAAATACAAAAATACAAAAATACAAAAATACAAAAATACAAAAATACAAAAATACAAAAATACAAAAATACAAAAATACAAAAATACAAAAATACAAAAATACAAAAATACAAAAATACAAAAATACAAAAATACAAAAATACAAAAATACAAAAATACAAAAATACAAAAAAACAAAAATACAAAAATACAAAAATACAAAAAGACAAAAAGATTACAAATTACAAAAAAACAAAAATACAAAAATACAAAAATACAAAAATACAAAAAGACAAAAAGATTTTTGTATTTTTCTATTTTTGTATTTTTGTATTTTTTTATTTTTGTATTTTTGTATTTTTGTATTTTTGTATTTTTGTATTTTTGTATTTTTGTATTTTTGTATTTTTGTATTTTTGTATTTTTGTATTTTTGTATTTTTGTATTTTTGTATTTTTGTATTTTTGTATTTTTGTATTTTTGTATTTTTGTATTTTTGTATTTTTGTATTTTTGTATTTTTGTATTTTTGTATTTTTGTATTTTTGTATTTTTGTATTTTTGTATTTTTGTATTTTTGTATTTTTGTAATTTTGTATTTTTGTATTTTTGTATTTTTGTATTTTTGTATTTTTGTATTTTTGTATTTTTGTATTTTTGTATTTTTGTATTTTTGTATTTTTGTATTTTTGTATTTTTGTATTTTTGTATTTTGTATTTTTGTATTTTTGTATTTTTGTATTTTTGTATTTTTGTATTTTTGTATTTTTGTATTTTTGTATTTTTGTATTTTTGTATTTTTGTATTTTTGTATTTTTGTATTTTTGTATTTTTGTATTTTTGTATTTTTGTATTTTTGTATTTTTGTATTTTTGTATTTTTGTATTTTTGTATTTTTGTATTTTTGTATTTTTGTATTTTTGTATTTTTGTATTTTTGTATTTTTGTATTTTTGTATTTTTGTATTTTTGTATTTTTGTATTTATGTATTTTTGTATTTTTGTATTTTTGTATTTTTGTATTTTTGTATTTTTGTATTTTTGTATTTTTGTATTTTTGTATTTTTGTATTTTTGTATTTTTGTATTTTTGTATTTTTGTATTTTTGTATTTTTGTATTTTTGTATTTTTGTATTTTTGTATTTTTGTATTTTTGTATTTTTGTATTTTTGTATTTTTGTATTTTTGTATTTTTGTATTTTTGTATTTTTGTATTTTTGTATTTTTGTATTTTTGTATTTTTGTATTTTTGTATTTTTGTATTTTTGTATTTTTGTATTTTTGTATTTTTGTATTTTTGTATTTTTGTATTTTTGTATTTTTGTATTTTTGTATTTTTGTATTTTTGTATTTTTGTATTTTTGTATTTTTGTATTTTTGTATTTTTGTATTTTTGTATTTTTGTATTTTTGTATTTTTGTATTTTTGTATTTTTGTATTTTTGTATTTTTGTATTTTTGTATTTTTGTATTTTTGTATTTTTGTATTTTTGTATTTTTGTATTTTTGTATTTTTGTATTTTTGTATTTTTGTATTTTTGTATTTTTGTATTTTTGTATTTTTGTATTTTTGTATTTTTGTATTTTTGTATTTTTGTATTTTTGTATTTTTGTATTTTTGTATTTTTGTATTTTTGTATTTTTGTATTTTTGTATTTTTGTATTTTTGTATTTTTGTATTTTTGTATTTTTGTATTTTTGTATTTTTGTATTTTTGTATTTTTGTATTTTTGTATTTTTGTATTTTTGTATTTTTGTATTTTTGTATTTTTGTATTTTTGTATTTTTGTATTTTTGTATTTTTGTATTTTTGTATTTTTGTATTTTTGTATTTTTGTATTTTTGTATTTTTGTATTTTTGTATTTTTGTATTTTTGTATTTTTGTATTTTTGTATTTTTGTATTTTTGTATTTTTGTATTTTTGTATTTTTGTATTTTTGTTTTTTTTTGTATTTTTGTATTTTTGTATTTTTGTATTTTTGTATTTTTGTATTTTTGTATTTTTGTATTTTTGTATTTTTGTATTTTTGTATTTTTGTATTTTTGTATTTTTGTATTTTTGTATTTTTGTATTTTTGTATTTTTGTATTTTTGTATTTTTGTATTTTTGTATTTTTGTATTTTTGTATTTTTGTATTTTTGTATTTTTGTATTTTTGTATTTTTGTATTTTTGTATTTTTGTATTTTTGTATTTTTGTATTTTTGTATTTTTGTATTTTTGTATTTTTGTATTTTTGTATTTTTGTATTTTTGTATTTTTGTATTTTTGTATTTTTGTATTTTTGTATTTATGTATTTATGTATTTTTGTATTTTTGTATTTTTGTATTTTTGTATTTTTGTATTTTTGTATTTTTGTATTTTTGTATTTTTGTATTTATGTATTTTTGTATTTTTGTATTTTTGTATTTTTGTATTTTTGTATTTTTGTATTTTTGTATTTTTGTATTTTTGTATTTTTGTATTTTTGTATTTTTGTATTTTTGTATTTTTGTGTTTTTGTATTTTTGTATTTTTGTATGTTTGTATTTTTGTATTTTTGTATTTTTGTATTTTTGTATTTTTGTATTTTTGTATTTTTGTATTTTTGTATTTTTGTATTTTTGTATTTTTGTATTTTTGTATTTTTGTATTTTTGTATTTTTGTATTTTTGTATTTTGTATTTTTGTATTTTTGTATTTTTGATATTCTGACCCGGCGCTTCAGCCTGGAGTTTCGCGAACCACCTGCTGTGATTTCGGGTGTTTCCTGGCGAAGATTCCTTACGGTCGACGCAACAATCATGAAGGGATTTTGCCAAGTCTGGAGAATCCTTCTGAGATATGTCCATTGTGATGTACCGGGAAAGCGGCGGAGAGATTCGGTGGCCGGGGACAGTTGCTGGTTGTTTTGAATTTTTGTATTTCTTAATTTTTTAATTTTTTTGAGTTCTGAATTTTTGAAGTTAAGAGTCAAGAGACGATAATTGAAATTTAATTTTGTTTTCTCTTTCGCAGTCTATGCCTCGTGATTGCAGCGTGATTTCGGCAAACGCTTTTACAGATCTTACTGCTGGAGACTCGTTCCAGATGGACAGTTTTCTAGTGCTCAAGTCAATCTTCGAAGTGAAGGTCGGATCTGGAATGGCGCCTTCGTTGCCCACGTGTGTCGCCAGATGCTCCAGAGTCACTCGGTCTCCGGCATGAACCTTAGAACGCACTACGGTCTTTCCCGACCGCACGCAGAGGAAAAGATCAATAACCTCCAAGAACGAGGAGAACTTCCGACGGTCCGCGAATCCGCTCAAGGGAAGTGTCAGCTCGCTGCGCGGTGCCATGGAACTGAGACTGAAGCCAGCGCTGGAAATCAACCAGATCGCCGGCCCGTATACACGCTGCACCGGTCTTAGCAGCACCTATATCCGTGTGGCCCCGCCGCCGACGTCACCGACTGACGAAAGGATCTGGACAAGGCGAATGCTGCCAACCGGAACTCACATACTCTGCTTCACAAAACGCAAGTCGTCAACATAATCATCATAAACATCCGCGCCGCGATCACGGTGCCAGCCACATAGACTTTGGCAAGTGGACGGCGGCCTCGCCTCCTGCTACTGCTAGCACCGGAACTCACATCACGGGGAGCAACGTGCCAATGTCGGCAACGGCGCCCAGCAGTACCCAGCTGCACCACAGTAATCGAGGCCAAGGCGACTGACCCGTTTTTTACCAAGCTTTCAAAAGCAAAACACAACCACAGCAAATACTTACGCAATTCATTGTTTTGGTTTTGAAATATGAAAATAATAAATAAAAACTTGAAACAAAACTTAAACCTCTTCTTCTTCTTTTTTCCATCGAAATATCGAGCAGCAACGGTCAATTCAAAAAGGTAAATATTGAAGTGGCTGCGTGCTGCGTGCTTTTGCCGGGGTATGCGTTACTGCGTTACGTTTGCGAAATCGGGGAAACTGGTTTGCGATATCGGAAGCAATGCTTCCTGCTGACGAGTGCAAACCGAGATTTGCGATTTTTAGAGCAAATCGGAAGCAAAGTTTGCGATTCCGCAAACCGGATTTTGTTCCGTGTAAGTTATGGTTGTTTTAAGTGTTTTGCACAGTCTACAACCATTCAATTGTTTGTAAATAGTCAAAATAGTGTTTAAAGAGGATTTTACGAGTCAGTTATATGACACGAATTGAGTGAGTGTAGCTCATTTTTTCACGTCTCTAATTCTCCAGCAGCCGACCGGCACGAGTCAGGCAGCAGTGGTTGAATAGACACAGTAGGCTTGCAGTCACATGCTTGCAGTGAACTGACATTTTGGTTTGCTTCATATGTACGCTGGGTTGGAAACTTTTTGCAGGCCTGCTTGTATGGGTGAACCAATGACACAAAATAGCTTATTTGGTCATAGGGAAGGCCCCCACAAAGTTTGAGCACAATAAAAAAATACAAAAAATAAAAATGGTCGAAATCGGCCGATTTCGTAGAGAGTTGCCCTAATATGTAAATAAATGCTGAGCTACCGTGGCCGTGAGGTTACGGGTTTCGCCTTGTAAGCGGAAGGTGATGGGATCAATTCCTGTCTGGCTCGGCAGAGTCAGATCCCTTCAAAGAGTAAATCTGCTCACTGGGAATACTGACCGGTAGGGGATGGGTTTCAACTTGCTGCGTACTGGGTTTCTAATCCAGAGGTCGTGAGTTTGATTCTCGTACCGGGATGATGAAGTTTTAAATATTTTTACCAGAAACATTGGTGAAGATATCGACTCGTACGTTCCTGAGATATGAATTTTTGAAAATAAAATCTGGGGTTTTCGATTTTTCGCCCGCAAAAACGGAAAATTGACGACAACTTCAACGATAACCTGTGCTTTTAAGTTCCAAAAAATGCGTTTTTCAATTACAAAAAAAAAATAGTACCCAAAAAAGTATAGGTCTTCGCTGAAATATTAAAGCTATTCAGCTTAAGTTAAAAAAGTAGATTATTTCCCGTGTCCGTGATCTTCCCGTTTTCGCGAGCGTAAAATCGAAAAACTCAGATTGTATTTTTTTTTTTAATATATCTCAGGAACGTACGAGCCGATATCTCCTCCAACTTTATGATGTAAAAATACAAAATTAAGGGAAATCGGCCGAGCTTTCCGGTAAAAATATTTACTACAGTGAAAAATAAAGTCTGTCAAATAGAAATAGCCAAAAATTGGTCAAAACCCCTGTTTTTCAACATTTTTATTTCTAAAACCGCTATATATTCACAAGGATTGGACATCTATATCTCGGGAACGTACCTCTCCAATTTTTTGATATGTTTTGTGAAATTTGCCGAGAAATCCGATAAAAAAATCAGAAATAGGCCTTTTCATCCAAACAAGATAAAACGCAATTTTAAGTTTTCATACGACCTTTTAAAATATTAGGGCTGGATTTTTCGGTCTAAAAATTATTTTTTCTTGAAAGGTCATATTTCATTTCCGTTCAAGACAGTATAAATCAATTGAAATGGCACAGCGTTCTGACTTTAAGATAAATGCGGCTTTGCAAACATTTTCGAAATTTGTTATGTTTTGTGCCACCATAGCATGGCGTAGGTAACCCTAATGGCCAAACAAATAAATATGGATCAAATTATTTTGGCTAATGATCATCCTCAATTGCGGTATTAAACAAGTAAAATGGGAATATTTTAGCAGGTTAAAACAGCAAATTTCTTAATGTTATCAGCATCTTAATATTATCCACACATTTTTTTTTTTTCGTAAATCCCCCAAAAACAATTCCGTTAGCTGCACCCACTCGATCCATTATCGTGATTGCAATAATTGTTATGTCTTTTTACACGCGCGCAAAACGTTCAGAGTTTTGAGGACAGTCAACCCTTCGGTCATCGCACCTCCCCCGCGGCTTGGACCAGTTAATGTTAATAGCTACTCCCTCCATTTCCATTTTTGTAAAAAGTAACGCAAGTGCCAATTTCACCTTCCCGATCAGGGTTGGCGCTTGCGTCACTTGGACGAATTACGGGGCCCGGTTCATTTCGGGAGATCCTAAATTTAATCAGGACATTTTTGATAAAATCATAAGACGGCTTTATTGGTGCCCATTACCCACGGGTACTTTTCGGGCACGGTTTATGGACCTTCTGCGCCTGGATCCTGGGCCAGGGATTTATGGGAATCCGGTGGAAAATTTTAGCAAGCTTCCATCAATTTGATTGATTTTTTTTCGACTGCCTTGCTAGTGTTGTCTCATCCCCTTTCGGCAGTGAAGGTAACTGTTGGTTGGGAAGCAACCAGTGTTTGGCGGTGTTAAACTTTTATTAATCCATTTGGTAGTGGCCGTCACCAGAAGGCACCTTTTTGCCAACGTTACGACCGGATTATTGCAAATCCACGGTGATAAAAGAGTGCATTATTTGGTCGTTTTCAAGAAACTTTTTCCTGGAGGTGAAATCATCGAAATTAGTGCTATGAGCATTACAAAAAAACAAAATGTCGTCTCCCAAGTTGAACCAAGTTTTGTCCCGACACCCCAAAAATTGAGACGTTTCAGGACACGAAATCTTGCAAAAAAGTTTCACAAAAAGCTGGCTGGCAGAATTCTCATCCCTATTTCGGTCGATACAGAGGACTTGGGCTCGGTGAAGACACCCAGAGTCTCTCTCACACTCAACCTGGTTTAATTGAACGTCGTCTGAATGAAAACTTTCTTAATTACAATCTACTATTAACACTAGAGACACAAACACACTCACACAAGCCGTGTGTAAAAACTACATCCAGAACAGTGTCTTTGTTGCACTTTTTCCTCCCTTCTGAGTCCCGAAGGGATAAACACCGCAGACAAGTTCTTACATTACGAAGCGAGACGAGGACCTGTCGTCGACGCCGGAGTTGTTCGATATGGCAGAACGGTGAGTGTGCCCAAGGTGCCGGCTTATCTTATTGCGGGATGTCCCTGAACTGTGGATGTGGAGCCTGATTGAGGAACAGAGATTGCAGAAATTTTCAGGAACAAGTTACTGAAGGGACACCTGGATGGGAAATGAGAAACATTGTTCGATGTCTGAGGTTCGATTAGTGTCCTCATCATGGTTTGGAATGATATTTGGTTAATATTCAATTATAAGAATAATTTGAAATGATATTTGGGGAACTGCATCGAACTTCATCGTGCCACTAATGTTGCCATATCAGCACTTTGACGTTTAATTACATCTCATAGGAAGAGTTTTCAATTGAACCCAAGTGATGAATATCTCACTAGGAAGTAAGCAAGCCAAGGGGTTTTCAGCATCGTGTCAGACTGGTCACTAATCCGGAATTACTTGAAAAAAAAAAAATAAAAAATAAATAAAAAATAAAAAAGCTAAAAATTTAAATAACGAGCCACTTTAAACCCATTTCGAATTTCCCGACTTTTTTCCAACTTTTGCAGAAACTCGAATAATAGGCATTTCTTATCTAAAGAATATATTTTTTTTTTCCAGGATGTTACATTTGCAATTCAGAGATTTGGAGAACCTTTCAACTGAGATCAATTCATAAGCCTTTACAGGGAGGGTACATGTTTCTAAGTTTAGATGTTGCTAGCTGCATGCTCTTTTAGGGAAAATAAATTTTGAGAAAAAACCCTAGATCTATGCTAAAGAATAATTTCAAACAGAAAACCCTTAATAAAAAGGTCACAAAAATCAGGTATCAACAAAAAAAATCTAAATGAATTAAAAAAAAAACAAACTATTGAAATTTTTTGAAAAAACCGCAAAATTAACAACAAATTTCTAAAAAAAACTTCGAAAATGAAGGCACTTATTATTTTGATTCGGAGTAAAAACATAAATAATAAGTATTCGAAAAATACCCGAAAGTTTAACAAAATTTAAAATATCAATGTTTATTTTTAATATTAGCAAACGAATAGTTTTTGATACTTTTATCACTTGGAGATGCCAAAAAGTTTTAATATTGATTTTTTGAATAAATGTTGCTTTATCTAGGTGTCAGTATTTAACTGCTTTAATTTTTTTCAATTGAAAAATCAACTTCAATTTACTTAAAAAAAGAGATTCTATGGCTTACCACTTACTATATGTGAAATATTTGAAGAGACAAATTCTGTGAACAAATTTGCAATAAAAAAAAAGTATGTCCATTTCGCATTGAGAAAGAACAACGATTAGGTTTCTTTCGATATTTTGGTTTTTCGATAACTAAAAATCAACTTTTATCTATATTAATTTACCCATATTCAAAAAAAAATTTAAAGGGAAACATTTGGAAAAAATATTTGAAATGATTTAATAAACTAAGTTTAGCAATGAAAACTATTTATCATTTTTCAAATATTCAATGAATGTGACAAAATGAAACAGAACCATAACATTAACATTACGCTAGCTATAATCGTTAAAACTAGGCTCAATTTTTATATTAGTTCTTTATTTACTTTGTTGTTGTTTTCAGATCGATGTTACCTCTTGTCTGATAAACAAAAATCAATAGAAAACTTATGGTTCATTAAAAATAATATTAAAATCTGTGTCAAATGCATCCAATATTTATAAGGATTTGAACAGCTTAAATAACCTTTTTATTTTCAAGGAACTTTAAATTGGATGTAAGTACTATAAAGAAGAATTGAGTGGATTTAATTTGAAAATTGTACAAAATGTTACAAAAATTTTCAAGAAAATAATTTAAAACAAGTATGCTTGGGATTCCCGACTTTCCCAACTTTTTGACAAAAAATCACAAATTCCCGACTTTGTCCCGATTATGAATAATTTTGGCGAATTCCGGACTTTTCCTCGACTTTCTCCCGATTTCCCAACTTGAGTGGCCACCCTGACCATGGTTCAACATTTGAATGACAAAAGGTGTTTTAAAATGCATTATTAGAATAAGAAATACCTCCTTTCCTCTAACTATCCCCTATCTATTAGCAATTTCGAAGGTTATTTTGTAACATTTTTCCTTCCCCTGCTCAATTTTTCTCCCGTGTACCAGTAAACTCTAACACCGATTGAATTAGTCAGCTGTTGAAAGGTACCCCATATCTCAGCTTAGGATAATTACTGCACTTATGTTTTTGCCAAAACAATCCAATAAATGAAATGAAATGAAATGAAATGAAAAATGCATTATTCACCTGCCAGGCAGTGGAAGGCGATATATACTTTTATAATTATTTGCAATAGCCTGAATTATTATTTTAAATATTTTTTTAATACTTTCATAAGATTCGTTGTTTGTGTATTTATTTAAAAAATATTTGTTTATTTTTTTATTGTTTTATTTCTTTTGTCAAGCTGATGTTGATATTTAACCCCGTCGTTTGTTGATTTCCAAGCACGTGGTTATGTACTTTTGACAACTGTCAGTTGATCCAGTTTACTAAAATATTGGTTTGTTTGCATCAAACCTGCTTTCTCTTTCCAGCAATTGTCTGTCATGCGACTTATACCTGAATCCACTCTGTATAATTCACCAGTCGGCAATGCTTGTTTGAGAGGAAATATAATAAAATATCGATTCAGAATATATCAATCAACACTTCAAAAGACTCTTTTTAAAATATGGTGGAAGCTAGGCAGTAAATCCAAATAATTCCTATTAATTTTGAGCAATTCCGTGTATCTGGGAAAGAAAAAATAATCGGTGACATATTGCCAGTAATCCTGATAATTCCATTCACACTGGTCAGTAATCCTTGATGCTGGAAACCGCTTGGAGCAAGCAAGCTTTTATTAACAGTTTTGCTAAATAAGTTGTTTAAATAGTTTAGAAATAATGTACATGCAGTGTGTAATGTGAAGTGTTTTTTTAGGTTTTGTGGATAGTTTTGCATGCGATTACCATCGGATTTTTTGCTGTGTAGCTACTTTGAAGTGAAATTAAAATTGAGGAGTGCGGAGCTCAAGTGGTCTGAATATAACCAAAATTAGTATTTTCTACATTTTGAGAAACTCAGTATAGGTACAAGCATAACAAATTTAACTTTAAAATCATTCACGACTACATTGCAAACAAATGTACCATGATTTCTGCATAGACTCTAATTAATCGACCACTCATATCCACACGATTTCACATATGGGACCGATTCCACCCGTTTCCCCCGACACGATCAGCCCCGAAGGAATTTTTGCCAACGCCAGAAGCGACGGTGGCGCGGCCCCGGTCGGTGTGTCGTCTGGCAGACGCCTTGTTATCGCTCGCTTGAAATAATTTTCCATCGTAAAATATCAATAATTTTACACAATCTTGAACATTTCCTCACCTACCCCAACATTCCTATCCACATCCTCCACCTTCTTCATACTTTGTGATGAAAATTGTTCGAAACTGTTGCACGGAGCCGCTCTCGTTCAAGCTCCTCGTCGACTCGCGTTGTTCGGCAAAGCATAATATCCGACGACGATACGCGATTCTTTCACGTTTTCAACCTCGTGAACGTTGTTGAGCGGAGCATTTTCAACCCACCACCACCACCCGTTGCGTTGTCTCTGCTGCATGTTTTTCATTAGGAGGCCACCCACCACCCCCACCTCCAGGTTTTTCCGCCGAACTTGGTCTCGTATTATAATGAAGAAATATAATCCGTATTTATCGTGTCGTGTAATTCTTTCGGTGTTCCATATCTTGGGCTGGGGTATGTTTACACAAAATCTCACACCAGCCCCACTTTGTATGTGAGTGTCGGTGTGTGATACGATCTCACATACATAAAACGAACGTGATGCTCGCAAGATTGCAACGGGTTTTAAGACTCTGCCTGGAAAATGGATTTAAAATTTTCCGCAAAGAAGACACCAACAAAGTGCGCGATCCAGACCAGACTGTGCAATTCCCCAAACACCCAGGACCCACGATGCACCGGAAAATGAGACGATTTTGCATGTAATCAGAGAGCGGTATGTCTTTCTGGGACGAATCTGCGGCAAGGAACTCACCTAGGATTGCAAGTTCGGGGAATGTCTGCTTAATGAGTAAGCATACCGAAATAAGTGTTGAGGCAATCTCTTAGGTATTACATTTAGTGAGAGCCAAAAACCTTAAAGAAGAATGAAAGTAGAGTTTAATTTATATTTTAATGTTTAAGTTTCAATCCTTAACTCTTCTTGAAGATTAAACTTGCCTTTGATTTTAATGAATTGCCTGACTTGATTGAAGTGTGATCATTATCAAATTATTGCATGCATTAAATAATAATCATTTTCAACTTAAATTATTTAGGCTTGTCCTATAAATAAAATAATAAATTTCAACTCAACAATTTATCACTGTAATTTTATTTACCCAAAAACTCCAACATCCACGGAACTGCAAAAATAGTCCTTCAATCAATTTTAATGCCTATCTAGATCATCTCTACAATTCTTTCCAGCCACCCTCCTCTCCTCCGGTCGAGTAAAAAGGCACATTTCACAAACACCGGAAAATCTCTGGCAAAGGAAAAACGACCGACAAAGAAAAACAACTTTTTATTCTCCCTCCCCCGCAAGTAAAGAAAAAGAAACCCACTAGTTTGCTGTTTACGTATGTGTGTGTGTCTGTCCCCTAACGTACAAGGGCAGGCCGAAAGTCAATTTCAGCATAAACTACGCTCATTCATCTTCCGGAAATTTATTGCACCTAATGCTTCTCGGGAGACCATATAGCTTTTGCGACTTGTTTTTTTCCTCCCGGCAACCTGCCAGTCTCACCCGGGTTTCACCTTTTACGATAATGCCAGGTCACATGGCTAGCACACGCACTTCGGTAGAGGGAAAACCAGGTGAAACTGGCAAGTTGCCCCGAGATGGTGAGGAAATACGCCAAGGGTCCCATCAGTTTGCGTTTGTTACACAAATAGCTTTCGGGGGTGAAATTTTCTTTGCGTGCACTGAAGCTTAAAAATACAAAAAACAGAAAACACAAAAAATAAAGTAACTTAAAAAAATATTAAAAGAAGAATTTTAAAATTCTTTAAAAGAATTTTAAAAGAATTTAAAAGCAAATTTAAAAGAATTTTTAAAAGATTTTTAGAAGAATTTTAAAACAATTTTAAAAGAATTTTAAAAGCACTTTAAAAGAATTTTAAAAGAAATTTAAAACAATTTTAAAAGAATTTTAAAAGAATTTTAAAATAATTTTAAAAGAATTTTAAAAGAATTTTATAAGAATTTTAAAAGAATTTTAAAAGAATTTAAAATAATTTTAAAAGAATTTTAAAAGAATTCTAAAAGAATTTTAAAAGAATTTTAAAAGAATTTTAAAAGAATTTTAAAAGAATTTTAAAAGAATTTTAAAAGAATTTTAAAAGAATTTTATAAGAATTTTAAAAGAATTTTAAAAGAATTTTAAAAGAATTTTAAAAGAATTTTAAAAGAATTTTAAAAGAATTTTAAAAGAATTTTAAAAGAATTTTAAAAGAATTTTAAAAGAATTTTAAAAGAATTTTAAAAGAATTTTAAAAGAATTTTAAAAGAATTTTAAAAGAATTTTAAAAGAATTTTAAAAGAATTTTAAAAGAATTTTAAAAGAATTTTAAAAGAATTTTAAAAGAATTTTAAAAGAATTTTAAAAGAATTTTAAAAGAATTTTAAAAGAATTTTAAAAGAATTTTAAAAGAATTTTAAAAGAATTTTAAAAGAATTTTAAAAGAATTTTAAAAGAATTTTAAAAGAATTTTAAAAGAATTTTAAAAGAATTTTAAAAGAATTTTGAAAGAATTTTAAAAGAATTTTAAAAGAATTTTAAAAGAATTTTAAAAGAATTTTAAAAGAATTTTAAAAGAATTTTAAAAGAATTTTAAAAGAATTTTAAAAGAATTTTAAAAGAATTTTAAAAGAATTTTAAAAGAATTTTAAAAGAATTTTAAAAGAATTTTTTAAAAGAATTTCAAAAGAATTTTAAAAGAATTTTAAAAGAATTTTAAAAGAATTTTAAAAGAATTTTAAAAGAATTTTAAAAGAATTTTAAAAGAATTTTAAAAGAATTTTAAAAGAATTTTAAAAGAATTTTAAAAGAATTTTAAAAGAATTTTAAAAGAATTTTAAAAGAATTTTAAAAGAATTTTAAAAGAATTTTAAAAGAATTTTAAAAGAATTTAAAAGAATTTTAAAAGAATTTTAAAAGAATTTTAAAAGAATTTTAAAAGAATTTTAAAAGAATTTTAAACGAACTTTAAAAGATTTTTAAAAGAATTTTAAAAGAATTTTAAAAGAATTTTAAAAGAATTTTAAAAGAATTTTAAAAGAATTTTAAAAGAATTTTAAAAGAATTTTTAAAGAATTTTAGAAGAATTTTAAAAGAATTTTAAAAGAATTTTAAAAGAATTTTAAAAGAATTTTAAAAGAATTTTAAAAGAATTTTAAAAGAATTTTAAAAGAATTTTAAAAGAATTTTAAAAGAATTTTAAAAGAATTTTAAAAGAATTTTAAAAGAATTTTAAAAGAATTTTAAAATAATTTTAAAAGAATTTTAAAAGATTTTTAAATGAATTTTAAAAGAATTTTAAAAGAATTTTAAAAGAATTTTAAAAGAATTTTAAAAGAATTTTAAAAGAATTTTAAAAGAATTTTAAAAGAATTTTAAAAGAATTTTAAAAGAATTTTAAGAGATTTAAAAGATTTTTAAAAGAATTTGAAGAGAATTTTAAAGGAATTTTAAAAGAGTTTAAAAAGAATTTTAAAAGAACTTAAAAACAAAAATTATGAGAATTTTAAAAGAATTTTATAGGAATTTTAAAATAATTTTAAAAGAATTTTAAAAGAAATTTAAAAGAATTTTAAAAGAAATTTAAAAGAATTTTAAAAGAAATTTAAAATAATTTTAAAAGAATTTTAAAAGAATTTTAAAAGAATTTTAAAAGAATTTTAAAAGAATTTAAAAAGAATTTTAAAAGAATTTTAAAAGAATTTTAAAAGAATTTTAAAAGAATTTTAAAAGAATTTTAAAAGAATTTTAAAAGAATTTTAAAAGAATTTTAAAAGAATTTTAAAAGAATTTTAAAAGAATTTTAAAAGAATTTTAAAAGAATTTTAAAAGATTTTTAAAGAATTTTAAAAGAATTTTAAAAGAATTTTAAAAGAATTTTAAAAGAATTTTAAAAGAATTTTAAAAGAATTTTAAAAGAATTTTAAAAGAATTTTAAAAGAATTTTAAAAGAATTTTAAAAGAATTTTAAAAGAATTTTAAAAGAATTTTAAAAGAATTTTAAAAGAATTTTAAAAGAATTTTAAAAGAATTTTAAAAAAAATTTAAAAGAATTTTAAAAGAATTTTAAAAGAATTTTAAAAGAATTTTAAAAGAATTTTAAAGAATTTTAAAAGAATTTTAAAAGAATTTTAAAGTATTTTAGAATTTTAAAAGAATTTTAAAAGAATTTTAAAAGAATTTAAAAGAATTTTAAAAGAATTTTAAAAGAATTTTAAAAGAATTTTAAAAGAATTTTAAAAGAATTTTAAAAGAATTTTAAAAGAATTTTAAAAGAATTTAAAAGAATTTTAAAAGAATTTTAAAAGAATTTTAAAAGAGTTTAAAAGAATTTTAAAAGAATTTTAAAAGAATTTTAAAAGAATTTTAAAAGAATTTTAAAAGAATTTTAAAAGAATTTTAAAAGAATTTTAAAAGAATTTTAAAAGAATTTTAAAAGAAATTTAAAAGAATTTTAAAAGAATTTTAAAATAATTTTAAAAGAATTTTAAAATAATTTTAAAAGAATTTAGAAGAATTTTAAAAGAATTTTAAAAGAATTTTAAAAGAATTTTAAAAGAATTTTAAAAGAATTTTAAAAGAATTTTAAAAGAATTTTAAAAGAATTTTAAAAGAATTTTAAAAGAATTTTAAAAGAATTTTAAAAGAATTTTAAAAGAATTTTAAAAGAATTTTAAAAGAATTTTAAAAGAATTTTAAAAGAATTTTAAAAGAATTTTAAAAGAATTTTAAAAGAATTTTAAAAGAATTTTCAAAGAATTTTAAAAGAATTTTAAAAGAATTTTAAAAGAATTTTAAAAGAATTTTAAAAGAATTTTAAAAGAATTTTAAAAGAATTTTAAAAGAATTTTAAAAGAATTTTAAAAGAATTTTAAAAGAATTTTGAAAGAATTTTAAAAGAATTTTAAAAGAATTTTAAAAGAATTTTAAAAGAATTTTAAAAGAATTTTAAAAGAATTTTAAAAGAATTTTAAAAGAATTTTAAAAGAATTTTAAAAGAATTTTAAAAGAATTTTAAAAGAATTTTAAAGAATTTTAAAGAATTTTAAAAGAATTTTAAAAGAATTTTAAAGAATTTTAAAAGAATTTTAAAAGAATTTTAAAGAATTTTAACAGAATTTTAACAGAATTTTAAAAGAATTTTAAAAGAATTTTAAAAGAATTTTAAAAGAATTTTAAAAGAATTTTAAAAGAATTTAAAAAGAATTTTGAAAGAATTTTAAAAGAATTTTAAAAGAATTTTAAAAGAATTTAAAAGAATTTTAAAAGAATTTTAAAAGAATTTTAAAAGAATTTTAAAAGAATTTTAAAAGAATTTTAAAAGAATTTTAAAAGAATTTTAAAAGAATTTTAAAAAAAGAATTTTAAAAGAATTTTAAAAGAATTTTAAAGAATTTTAAAAGAATTTTAAAGAATTTTAAAAGAATTTTAAAGAATTTTAAAAGAATTTTAAAAGAATTTTAAAAGAATTTTAAAAGAATTTTAAAAGAATTTTAAAGAATTTTAAGAATTTTAAGAATTTTAAGAATTTAAAGAATTTTAAAGAATTGTAAAGAATTTTAAAAGAATTTAAAAAGAATTTTAAAAGAATTTTAAAGAATTTTAAAAGAATTTTAAAAGAATTTTAAAAGAATTTTAAAAGAATTTTTAAAGAATTTTAAAAGAATTTTTAAAGAATTTTAAAAGAATTTTAAAAGAATTTTAAAGAATTTTAAAAGAATTTTAGAAGAATTTTAAAAGAATTTTAAAAATTTTTTAAAAGAATTTTAAAAGAATTTTAAAAGAATTTTAAAAGAATTTTAAAAGAATTTTAAAAGAATTTTAAAGAATTTTAAAGAATTTTAAAGAATTTAAGAATTTAAAGAATTTTAAAGAATTTAAAGAATTTTAAAAGAATTTTAAAGAATTTTAAAAGAATTTTAAAGAATTTTAAAGAATTTTAAAGAATTTTAAAGAATTTTGAAGAATTTTCATCTAAAGAATTTTAAAGAATTTTAAAGAATTTTAAAGAATTTTAAAAGAATTTTAAAAGAATTTTAAAAGAATTTTAAAAGAATTTTAAAAGAATTTAAAAGAATTTTAAAAGAATTTTAAAGAATTTTAAAAGAATTTAAAGAATTTTAAAAGAATTTAAAAGAATTTAAAGAATTTAAAGAATTTAAAGAATTTTAAAAGAATTTAAAAGAATTTAAAGAATTTTAAAAGAATTTAAAGAATTTAAAAGAATTTTAAAGAATTTTAAAAGAATTTTAAAAGAATTTTAAAAGAATTTTAAAGAAAATTTAAAAGAATTTTAAAAGAATTTTATAAGAATTTTATAAGAATTTTAAAAGAATTTTAAAAGAATTTTAAAGAATTTTAAAAGAATTTTAAAAGAATTTTAAAGAATTTTAAAAGAATTTTAACAGAATTTTAAAAGAATTTTAAAAGAATTTTAAAAGAATTTTAAAAGAATTTTAAAAGAATTTTAAGAATTTTAAAAGCATTTTAAGAATTTTAAGAATTTAAGAATTTAAAGAATTTTAAAAGAATTTTAAGAATTTTAAAAGAATTTTAAAAGAATTTTAAGAATTTTAAAAGAATTTTAAGAATTTAAGAATTTAAGAATTTTAAAAGAATTTAAAAGAATTTTAAAAGAATTTTAAAGAATTTTAAAAGAATTTTAAAAGAATTTAAAGAATTTTAAAAGAATTTAAAGAATTTTAAAAGAATTTTAAAGAATTTAAAGAATTTAAAGAATTTAAAGAATTTTAAAGAATTTTAAAAGAATTTTAAAAGAATTTAAAGAATTTAAAAGAATTTTAAAGAATTTTAAAAGAATTTTAAAAGAATTTTAAGAATTTAAAGAATTTTAAAAGAATTTAAAAGAATTTAAAGAATTTTAAAAGAATTTAAAAGAATTTTAAAAGAATTTAAAAGAATTTTAAAGAATTTTAAAAGAATTTAAAAGAATTTTAAAGAATTTTAAAAGAATTTAAAGAATTTTAAAAGAATTTTAAAAGAATTTTAAAGAATTTAAAAGAATTTAAAGAATTTTAAAAGAATTTTAAAAGAATTTTAAAAGAATTTAAAGAATTTTAAAAGAATTTTAAAGAATTTAAAGAATTTTAAAAGAATTTAAAGAATTTTAAAAGAATTTTAAAAGAATTTAAAAGAATTTAAAGAATTTAAAAGAATTTTAAAAGAATTTAAAGAATTTAAGAATTTAAGAATTTAAGAATTTAAAAGAATTTAAAGAATTTTAAAAGAATTTTAAAGAATTTAAAAGAATTTAAAAGAATTTTAAAAGAATTTAAAAGAATTTTAAAAGAATTTAAAAGAATTTTAAAAGAATTTTAAAAGAATTTTAAAAGAATTTTAAAGAATTTTAAAAGAATTTAAAGAATTTTAAAAGAATTTTAAAGAATTTTAAAAGAATTTAAAAGAATTTAAAAGAATTTTAAAAGAATTTTAAAAGAATTTAAAGAATTTAAAGAATTTTAAAGAATTTAAAAGAATTTTAAAAGAATTTTAAAAGAATTTTAAAAGAATTTTAAAGAATTTTAAAAGAATTTAAAGAATTTAAAGAATTTTAAAGAATTTAAAAGAATTTTAAAGAATTTTAAAAGAATTTAAAGAATTTTAAAGAATTTTAAAAGAATTTTAAAGAATTTAAAAGAATTTTAAAAGAATTTTAAAGAATTTAAAGAATTTTAAAAGAATTTTAAGAATTTAAAGAATTTAAAAGAATTTTAAAAGAATTTAAAGAATTTAAAGAATTTTAAAAGAATTTTAAAAGAATTTTAAAAGAATTTAAAGAATTTT
Source organism: Culex pipiens pallens (assembly GCF_016801865.2). Taxonomy (NCBI): domain Eukaryota; kingdom Metazoa; phylum Arthropoda; class Insecta; order Diptera; family Culicidae; genus Culex; species Culex pipiens. The sequence continues at coordinate 95,487,492 of NC_068939.1, read as the reverse complement.
AAAGAATTTTAAAAGAATTTTAAAGAATTTAAGAATTTAAAGAATTTAAAAGAATTTTAAGAATTTTAAAAGAATTTAAAAGAATTTTAAAGAATTTAAAGAATTTAAAGAATTTAAAGAATTTAAAGAATTTAAAGAATTTAAAGAATTTAAAGAATTTAAAGAATTTAAAGAATTTAAAGAATTTAAAGAATTTAAAGAATTTAATGAATTTAAGAATTTAAGAATTTAAGAATTTAAGAATTTTAAAGAATTTAAGAATAAAAGAATTTAAGAATTTTAAAGAATTTTAAAAGAATTTAAAAGAATTTTAAAGAATTTAAAAGAATTTAAAGAATTTTAAAGAATTTTAAAGAATTTAAAGAATTTTAAAAGAATTTTAAAAGAATTTAAAAGAATTTTAAAAGAATTTAAAGAATTTTAAAGAATTTAAAAGAATTTTAAAAGAATTTAAAGAATTTAAAAGAATTTTAAAAGAATTTTAAAGAATTTAAAAGAATTTAAAGAATTTAAAGAATTTAAAGAATTTAAAGAATTTAAAGAATTTAAAAGAATTTAAAGAATTTAAAGAATTTAAAGAATTTAAAGAATTTAAAGAATTTAAAGAATTTAAAGAATTTTAAAAGAATTTTAAAGAATTTTAAATAATTTTAAAGAATTTTAAAGAATTTTAAAGAATTTTAAAGAATTTAAAAGAATTTAAAGAATTTTAAAAGAATTTTAAAGAATTTTAAAAGAATTTTAAAGAATTTAAAAGAATTTTAAAAGAATTTTAAAGAATTTTAAAAGAATTTAAAAGAATTTTAAAAGAATTTTAAAGAATTTTAAAAGAATTTAAAGAATTTAAAGAATTTAAAGAATTTAAAGAATTTAAAGAATTTAAAGAATTTAAAGAATTTAAAGAATTTAAAGAATTTAAAGAATTTAAAGAATTTAAAGATTTTAATGAATTTTAAAGAATTTAAAGAATTGTTTCAAGAATTTAAAGGAATTTAAAAGAATTTAAAAGAATTTAAAGAATTTAAAGAATTTAAAGTATTTAAAGAATTTAAAGAATTTAAAGAGCTTAAAGAATTTAAAGAATTTAAAGAATTTAAAGAATTTAAAGAATTTAAAGAATTTAAACAAATTTAAAGAATTTTAAAGAATTTTAAAATTTTTAAAATAATTTTGAAGAATTTTAACAAAAATTAAAGAATTTTAAAGAATTTTAAAAAAATTTAAAGAATTTTAAATAATTTTAAATAATTTTAAAGAATTTTAAAGAATTTTAAAGAATTTTAAAGAATTTTAAAGAATTTAAAGAATTTTAAAAGAATTTAAAGAATTTAAAAGAATTTTAAAGAATTTTAAAGAATTTTAAAAAATTTAAAGGAATTTAAAAGATTTTAATTTTTTTTAAAGAATTTTAAAGAATTTGAAAGAATTTCAAAGAATTTTAAAAAAAAATAAAGAATTTTAAAGAATTTAAAGAATTTAAAGAATTTTAAAAGAATTTTAAAAGAATTTAAAGAATTTAAAGAATTTAAAAGAATTTTAAAGAATTTTAAGAATTTTAAGAATTTTAAGAATTTAAAGAATTTTAAAGAATTGTAAAGAATTTAAAAGAATTTAAAAGAATTTTAAAGAATTTAAAAGAATTTTAAAGAATTTAAAGAATTTAAAGAATTTAAAGAATTTAAAGAATTTAAAGAATTTAAAGAATTTAAAGAATTTAAAGAATTTTAAGAATTTTAAGAATTTTAAGAATTTTAAGAATTTTAAGAATTTTAAGAATTTTAAGAATTTAAAGAATTTTAAAGAATTTAAAGAATTTAAAAGAATTTTAAGAATTTTAAAGAATTTTAAAGAATTTTAAGAATTTTAAGAATTTTAAGAATTTTAAGAATTTTAAGAATTTTAAGAATTTTAAGAATTTTAAGAATTTTAAGAATTTTAAGAATTTTAAAGAATTTTAAGAATTTTAAGAATTTTAAAAGAATTTAAAGAATTTAAAAGAATTTAAAAGAATTTTAAAGAATTTTAAACAGTTTTAAATTTTTTTAAAGAATTTTAAAGAATTTAAAAAAAAATTAAAGAATTTTAAAGAATTTTAAAGAATTTTAAAGAATTTTAAAAAAAATTAAAGAATTTTAAAGAATTTTAAAGAATTTAAAAGAATTTAAAAGAATTTAAAAGAATTTAAAAGAATTTTAAAGAATTTTAAAGAATTTTAAAGAATTTTAAAGAATTTTAAAGAATTTTAGAATTTAAGAATTTTAAAGAATTTAAAGAATTTTAAAAGAATTTAAAGAATTTTAAAGAATTTTAAAAGAATTTTAAAAGAATTTAAAGAATTTTAAAAGAATTTTAAAGAATTTTAAAGAATTTAAGAATTTAAAGAATTTTAAAAGAATTTAAAGAATTTAAAGAATTTTAAAAGAATTTTAAAGAATTTAAAAGAATTTTAAAAGAATTTTAAAAGAATTTTAAAAGAATTTTAAAAGAATTTTAAAAGAATTTTAAAAGAATTTTAAAAGAATTTTAAAAGAATTTTAAAAGAATTTTTAATAGAATTTCAAAAGAGTTTTAAAAGAATTTTAAAAGAGTTTTAAAAGAATTTTAAAAGAATTTTAAAAGAATTTTAAGAGAATTTTAAAAGAATTTTAAAAGAATTTTAAAAGAATTTTAAAAGAATTTTAAAAGAATTTTAAAAGAATTTTAAAAGAATTTTGAAAGAATTTTAAAAGAGTTTTAAAAGAATTTTAAAAGAATTTTAAAAGAATTTTAAAAGAATTTTCAAAAGAATTTTAAAAGAATTTCAAAAGAATTTTAAAAGAATTTTAGAAGAATTTAAAAAGAATTTTGAAAGAATTTTAAAAGAGTTTTAAAAGAATTTTAAAAGAATTTAAAAGAATTTTAAAAGAATTTTAAAAGAATTTTAAAAGAATTTTAAAAGAATTTTAAAAGAATTTTAAAAGAATTTTAAAAGAATTTTAAAAGAATTTTAAAATAATTTTAAAATAATTTTAAAATAATTTTAAAAGAATTTTAAAAGAATTTAGAAGAATTTTAAAAGAATTTTAAAAGAATTTCAAAAGAATTTTAAAAGAATTCTAAAAGAATTTTAAAAGAATTTTAAAAGAATTTTAAAAGAATTTTAAAAGAATTTTAAAAGAATTTTAAAAGAATTTTAAAAGAATTCTTTTAAAATTCTTTTAAAATTCTTTTAAAATTCTTTTAAAATTCTTTTAAAATTCTTTAAAATTCTTTTAAAATTCTTTTAAAATTCTTTTAAAATTCTTTTAAAATTCTTTTAAAATTCTTTTAAAATTCTTTTAAAATTCTTTTAAAATTCTTTTCAAATTCTTTTAAAATTCTTTTAAAATTATTTTAAAATTCTTTTAAAATTCTTTTAAAATATTTTTAAAATTCTTTTAAAATTCTTTTAAAATTCTTTTAAAATTCTTTTAAAATTCTTTTAAAATTCTTTTAAAATTCTTTTAAATTTCTTTTAAAGTTCTTTTAAAATTCTTTTAAAATTCTTTTAAAATTCTTTTAAAATTCTTTTAAAATTCTTTTGAAATTCTTTTAAAATTCTTTTAAAAATTTTTTTAAAATTCTTTTAAAATTCTTTTAAAATTCTTTTTTGCAATTCTGTCGTGAAACTACTTACTTTTCCTGTCATTCTTGAACGACGAAATAGCCTACTTTTCTGTACCAAAAATAACAGAATCGAATAGCAACACTTTTCAAAATAAATGCTGAAAAGTTCTACTTTTCAGCACTGAAATGGGTTTTTGATTTAAACGATTTTTTGATTTAAACGATTTATTGACAAAATACATGAAAATTCGATTTAAAATTTCACTCAATGGGTGTTTTTCGAAATTGCAAAAAATGTTGTATGGAACTCGTTGCAAAACTTGATTTTTTCAGCACTCGTCGTATTTATCCAACTCGGTGAACCTCGTTGGATAAATGTACGACTCGTGCTGAAAAAATCCTCTTTTTGCAACTTGTTGCATAAACTACTATTTTGCAATTCTGTCGTGAAACTACTTACTTTTCCTGTCATTCTTGAACGACGAAATAGCCTACTTTTCTGTACCAAAAATAACAGAATCGAATAGCAACACTTTTCAAAATAAATGCTGAAAAGTTCTACTTTTCAGCACTGAAATGGGTGCTGAAAAGTTGAACTTTTCAGCACTTGTTTCGAAAAGTAACACTTTTCAACATTTTTTGATTTAAACGATTTATTGACAAAATACATGAAAATTCGACTTAAAATTTCACTCAATGGGTGTTTTTCGAAATTGCAAAAAATGTTGTATGGAACTCGTTGCAAAACTTGATTTTTTCAGCACTCGTCGTATTTATCCAACTCGGTGAACCTCGTTGGATAAATGTACGACTCGTGCTGAAAAAATCCTCTTTTTGCAACTTGTTGCATAAACTACTATTAAAATTCTTTTAAAATTCTTTTAAAATTCTTTTAAAATTCTTTTAAAATTCTTTTAAAATTCTTTTAAAATTCTTTTAAAATTCTTTTAAAATTCTTTTAAAATTCTTTTAAAATTCTTTTAAAATTCTTTTTTGCAATTCCGTCGTGAAACTACTTACTTTTCCTGTCATTCTTGAACGACGAAATAGCCTACTTTTCTGTACCAAAAATAACAGAATCGAATAGCAACACTTTTCAAAATAAATGCTGAAAAGTTCTACTTTTCAGCACTGAAATGGGTGCTGAAAAGTTGAACTTTTCAGCACTTTTTTCGAAAAGTAACACTTTTCAACATTGCTTTGATTTAAACGATTTATTGACAAATACATGAAAATTTGACTTAAAATTTCACTCAATGGGTGTTTTTCGGAATTGCAAAAAATGTTGTATGGAACTCGTTGCAAAACTTGATTTTTTCAGCACTCGTCGTATTTATCCAACTCGGTGAACCTCGTTGGATAAATGTACGACTCGTGCTGAAAAAATCCTCTTTTTGCAACTTGTTGCATAAACTACTATTAAAATTCTTTTAAAATTCTTTTAAATTCTTTTAAAATTCTTTTAAAAATCCTTTAAAATTCTTTTTAAATTCTTTTAAAATTATTTTAAAATTCTTTCAAAATTCTTTCAAAATTTTTTCAAAATTCTTTTAACATTCTTTTAAAATTCTTTTAAAATACTTTTAAAATTCTTTTAAAATTCTTTTAAAATTCTTTTAAAATTCTTTTAAAATTCTTTTAAAATTCTTTTAAAATTCTTTTAAAATTCTTTTAAATTCTTTTAAAATTCTTTTAAAAATCTTTTAAAATTCTTTTTAAATTCTTTTAAAATTATTTTAAAATTCTTTCAAAATTCTTTCAAAATTCTTTCAAAATTCTTTTAAAATTCTTTTAAAATTCTTTTAAAATTCTTTTAAAATTCTTTTAAAATTCTTTTAAAATTCTTTTAAAATTCTTTTAAAATTCTTTTAAAATTCTTTTAAAATTCTTTTAAAATTCTTTTAAAATTCTTTTAAAATTCTTTTAAAATTCTTTTAAAATTCTTTTAAAATTCTTTTAAAATTCTTTTAAAATTCTTTTAAAATTCTTTTAAAATTCTTTTAAAATTCTTTTAAAATTCTTTTAAAATTCTTTTAAAATTCTTTTAAAATTCTTTTCAAATTCTTTTTAAATTGTTTTAAATTTTTTTTTAAATTCTTTTAAAATTCTTTTAAAATTCTTTTAAAATTCTTTTAAAATTCTTATAATATTCTTTAAAAATTCTTTTAAAATTCTTATAAACTTCTTATAAACTTCTTTTAAAATTCTTTTCAAATTATTTAAAAATTCTTTTAATATTTTTTAAAAATGCTTGTAATTTTATTGATATATTATTTTAATTTAATTTTAAAAAAAATAGAAATAATCTGAAAAAAAAACTGAGTTGATTTCGTCACACTTTCCGTGCCAAAAACTCAACTAAACAATCCAAAGAAGTTGCTGAACAGAACTTCCAGAAAGACCATGACCGAAACTGCCCTCACCCCTTTCCTCGTTTTCCAGTGCAAAACAACCTGTTTTCCCGGAATTGTGCCCGGTAATATGCCATACCGGCTATTATACTGCTGCTGGCTGGCTGGCCATAATGTTTCACTTTTGGTCAAGGGAATTTGCGTGATAAGTCGGCAACCTGTTGCTATTTTCGCTTGCCATAACCAACCCGGAGCCCCTTTAACCCTTTCACCTTCTCGTTTGTTGGCTGGGTCGTGTGCCACGTGCAAATTTCCCGTTCTTGGCAAAGTTTGGTGTGTGTCGAGCAGAGGAAATGGCACTTTAGCACTCCCTCTTCTCTTTAGTTTGGCCCTTGAAACAAAGGTGTTAATGGTTATGTAATGAATATTGTAAGTACGTTTTCCGAACGTTTTGGGGGGGTTGGGAAAATCTTGAAAAATTTGCTAAGAATACATGAAAGTGAAAATTGGACAGGGGCAAATCTTAATTTGGATAAAGTGTATTCAGGGAGCAATACAACTATATAAACGATGATTGTTCAAATGTTGTTTCATGAAACTTGAACTCAAAATTAAATGGGAAAGCTTCATCAGTAAGAAATACATTTGATGTAAATTATAGCATTATTTAGCGCATTCCTAATCGCCGTGAATTAAAATTTGATTGCCATCTCAAATTAACTTTTAAATCAAACAATCCACTTAAACACCCTCTTGAAAATGCCAAAGAACTACAATGTCAAGATTGTTCTCCCCGGTTGATTCAGAAACCGCCCTCTCTGTCGCAATCATTTGCTCCAAAAATACCCCGAAATGCAAATGAAAGGTTCAATTAAACTCGGCGCTCCTAATTTCACGCTGCCAAACAAAAACCGTCAATTATAATTTCTCTCCTCAATCAAACTCCCCCCGCCTTTCCAACCACCTCCACTGAGCCTTTCTTTCCACTTTTTCAGCACCCAAAAACTTTGCATTCAAAACGCCCATCATTGGCAGACAACATTTTTGTTTTTTTTTTTTCTCTCAGAGGGAAAATCCTTGATGAGGATTAGGTTGAGTGAGGGGAAGTGGGTGGGAAAAATTAACACCTCTCGTGAGTTTACCCCACCAGCAATCAGTCGTTTATTTTTTGAGGGATTTTTTGTAAGCAATCCTTTGATCGTTCAAAATGTGAGCACTTAAAATTCTTTGGTTTATGCTGTTCAACTTTTTGAAGCAAATTTTCTTGTATTCTTTTTAAGCAGCTTTTTTTTTACGAAAAATTGAACTTCTCTGTTTTTCGTAATTATTCAATCTTTTTTTTTATTATTAGTATTTTTTCACATTTATATCTGATTATAAATTATACAAAGCATTAAAATCGCAACAAAGTGTCAAAACATAACCTGGGATATAACAAAAATTAATGCATACTTAGGTTGACAAAAAATAGGGGATTTTAGTTAAAAACATGGAAAAATTTGACCCAATTAAAAAACATGTCTTGCTATAAATCAAATAAAAGAAGTTAAAATCATAAAAACCAAAAACTACTTTAAAATTTAAGAGTTTGCCTATCCAATCCATTTTGAAGATTAAAAATCGCGTTTAAAATGATTTTCAGGTCTTAGAGGGATCAAATGTTCATTATTCGAGTACTTTATAGGCCTTTCCTCAGTTTTCAAAGTACAAAAAATGAAATGCCTGATATTTATTTTTATCGAAAAGAACACTGCGACAAGAATAAAAGCTCTTGTTTGAGTTTGTGTTTATTTTTGTTTTTATTAAATATTATAATGCCATTATAAATAACCCCCCCCCCCTCCCCTCTATTTCAAAAGTATCCTGAAAAATCAGGTAAAAAAAGAATTGCTACTGAAAATTTAATTTCATTTGGAAACCTTGTTGAATTAATTGTTATTTATTTAAAAAATACATTGTATAACAATTATATTTTTGAATTTTTTAATGTAAAAGGACATTTTATTTTTTTTGCAAATTTTTAAATTTGGGACTACTGATCAAAAATATACGTAAAAATTTATGGAAAATATATTTTCTCAGCAAATTTTCGGCAGTAGCATAACTATGTTAAGGCCGATGCAAATATTTAAAAAAAAATTGTGTCCCTCGGCCCTGGCCGAGGTCAAGGCCCCCCCCCCAAAAAAATAAAAAATAAAAAAATATAAAATTTTTAATAACAAGCCATAGTCTTCACATTTAAATGAAAAAAGTGTTTTAAAATGCATTTTACACTAGTACAGTTGTTTTGCAATCATTAGTTTTCAAAAAATCTAAGATCTGACAAAAACAAAAATTGTATCGAAAAAAAAAAAGATTTTGCATCGAAAATTTTCAAAAAATCTTAAGATTTTTTAATAAACCTAAACATGCTAAAAATGATTTAAAACGCAGGAGAATGTATTTTAATTTGATTTCAGTTGGTTGCACTTGAATTTTCATTGAAATTTTGAAGTTTATTGTAAAAATATTTTTTTTGCCCCCTGATTTTTCGGGCCAATTTTGAAGGGGGGGGGGGGGGGGGGGGGGGGAAAAAAACTTTTAAAAATATTTGTACCAGCCTAATTGAATAAAAATCATTTCGTGATACTTTTGGCATTTTTTTTTATTTTTGGCTTGAAATTAAAAAAAATGTTTTTGCAAAACTTGAGCCCAGAAATTGTTTTTTAGTATATGTCACCACGGTGTGTTTTCTTGAACAAACTTAAGATAAAATAAATCGGCAAGTCTGATGTATGGCACCATGAAAGGAGAGCTCTTTTTTGAAATTTTGGGCAGTGTTCATAACATATTTTTAGGATTATTTTTTGGGAATAGATAGCTTTTTAATTAAATACTCTAAGTCAAGAAAAGTATTATGGTAAAATCCGGGTAATATAAAGCTGTTTTTTTCACAACATATTTTACAGAGAAAAGATTTTTATTTGATCGTATTGGGGCTATGTCAAAGAAAGATAGCGAGTTTTGTAAAGAAAACTCCTTAAAATCGGAAAAAAAAATCGGAAAGAGCCCTTCTTTGATGATGCCATATATCATACTTGCTGATTTTTTTCTATCTTGATCTAGATTCTAGACTTTCAATTTAATTTTGAAAAATGTAGAAATGGTTACAATTATTTAGTGAATAGTTTTTTTTATTGCATAATATACAGGAATAATTGTTTGATAATCGATTTTTTAAAATAAAAACTAAGTTTTAGCGAAAAAAAAATGATTTGCTAAAAATTAAACTACATCGGTTCATCAAAAATTCAAAAAAACACTGCAATTCAGAATATTTTTGATTGAGACCAAACAATTTTAAAACTGGTATATGTGATTTTGTTCAGAAAAAAGGTACAACATGAAAAAGACATTACAGAAAGTTGGTGCATAATCTAATACGTGGCAAAATAAAACAAAGTGTTTAAATAAAAATTGCAATCCCTTGTGGAAATCTGATGTACCTAACAAAAACATTGCTTACATTTGAAACAGCCAAACTAACCAATCTTGTTTGATAAGAAAATGATTAAATGAGTTAGAGATTTGATGTTATTTGTCATCGTCACATCAGGAGTAGAGTGTAAATGCTTTAAATTGTGACCTAATAACAGTTGCATGTATTCTAAATTATGAAATTTCAAAAATTGGTACAAATATGATTCTTCACTAGTCGTTTAAGGATAATGATTGTTTGAGCATTTTGTTTCTGTTTTTTTAAATTATTAGCCTCAACAAAACAAAAGAAGACTTCGTTTCTTATAACGGATTATAAGTACACGGAGAAAAAAGAGTTCCCAAAATCGTGAACAAGCGTTCATGAAAATGGGAACCACGAACAAAGTGTTCAAATGCCATGGTACGTTTTTCGAAATCGTATCATGGAATTTTAACACTTTATTCGTGGTTCCCTTTTTCATGAACACTTGTTAACGATTTTGGGAACTCTTTTTTCTCCGTGTAATTGCATAAATTGCTTTAAAAAAATTTATGAATCTGTCTGACAAAAAATAGTTGTACTTATAAAAACAAAATTAAAATATAAAAAAATATGCCGAAAATTTGAAAAACCCTCAGGTGACCAACATTCAACGAGGCCAAACGTCACTCCACCCAAGTTCAGTAAAAAGCTCGCCGAAGGTGTCACTTCCAAGAAACATAAACTTCTTGGTGAGGAGTTTTTTACGACACCATTCGCCGCAAGAAGACGCGCAGCGCAGTGGAAAATCACCTCCAGCAGGTGTGCCGCTGGCTTCCCACGGTCGTGGTTTTCCCTCCCTCCCAACCCTTCCACAGCAGAGTGCATGCAATTTCGTGCTCTTTTGCACTTTTGCACTCTCTCTGTTGCGACAAAAAGCATTCCCGAGAAAGTGTGATTTTCCTTCTTTTTTAAGAGTTTTAATTTAAATTATGAGAATTTTGCAGCACTCGCTCAACTCGCCTCGCCTCTTTCACCTACTTTCCTCAAAGAAAAAGATGGATGAAAGGCTTACCCTGCGGGTGGGGGATTGAAGCTCAAAGGGGGAAATTTTCCTCAGAAGTAGGGAAGGAAGTGAGGGAAACTCGCGACACAAAAGAATTTTTAATTAATTAGCTTGAATAATTCGCTGAGGATGAGCGAGGGGTGGGTGAAATTCGGCCAAAACTCAGGTCCAGAATTGCCTTGGGAGGTGTGCAAATGACTGCAAAGAGGTGACTGGTGGCAATTGTTTTCTTAAGGTAAAGTGTAAAGGTTACTCGCGGAGGTGTGAAGTTCACAAAGAAGCTGTCGTTGACTGACGAGGTGACAAAGTAATGCAACATTAAATTTATTCTTACTTTGTTGTGGAACAGGAATCTTGAAAATGGTTTAAAAAAACCAGTCATTTTGTTTTTTTTTAAATAATTCAATATCCAATTTAAAATATTGTTACCTGATTTTTTATCAGTCATAGTTTTAATAAATCAAAATATAAAAATTACAGCATAAGGTCTGAAAAAGTTCCATAAGTTTCTATTCCATGTTCAAAAATTTGGTTAGTTTTGTCAAATCTACAATGTCTTTCCTTTACCCCTTATTAAAAATAATCCTGAGTAAATTTGAATACGTTAAGGATTTAATAAAATTTATTTGAAAAAATATTGTTAAAAAAATAAATGCCTTTTGTCAGTGAGGACAATAACTTTCAGCAAGTCAAAAAAAGTCCGAAGAATCTTAAACATTTGTAAATGACATTAAAAGTATCTCAATGCTACGCAATTCACCCAAATTGACAATTAACTCGCACACCCCCGAAGGACAACAAAGCTCAAAAGAGCACGTATTGTGTGCGATAAATCACTGAAGCAAACCTAAAAAAGTTTGTTATTTTTTTTCTCTGCGGAGACTTTCGAAAGTCGCCCCCACACCAAAAGTCCTCGCCAGAACATCTGGAGCTATTGTAAGAAATTAATAGGATCAACTTTTGGCGCCTTTTGTTTAGTTTTGGGCGCACGCCGCCGCACGTCACCACCCCGCCCCACTTTTCCAAAGAGCTTTTCCAGCAAAGGTTTACGCAAAAACGCACTTTTCCCCCCATGCACACAAACACAAATGATGTTCCATCAAAATGGGTTCCGAATCCGATTGTGGGCAAAGGGAGGGAAACGACCCCAAAGTTAGGGAAAAGAGGCAAAAGTTTCTATTGTTTGCTCGCGATATTTTCTCCCGCCCCACCCACACCCACATCGCATCTGGTGGTCCTCTTGAACCCTTTCAAATGAAAATGGTGGGAGTTATGGGTGGGGGGTGTGGCAAACAGATAAGGGAATACTTTTTAATATTGTTTTAATTGCCCCTCAACAACGCATGGCTCATAAATTTTCTTTCGCGCAATCAGTTCTTTCACACTTGAGTCTTTCATAAAGTTAGTGGGAAGGAGAGGGGGGAGGGGCTCTATTTTGGGGAATTGTTTTACTGCGAGAAATATGATTTAACAAAAGAGAGGGGAGTTAAAAATTCATTACCGTTTTGATCATTAAGCGTGACAAGCTTGCTATATTGAGGCATGTAAACTCGAGCATGAGTAATGCGTAATAATACCTTTCTTTGGTATCAATACCTTATTTTACCTTTAAAATTTGTCTTAAGGATTATGCAAGAGCAAAATGTGGTATCATACCAATTAAAGGTATTGTTTTGATATTGTAAAATTGTAAAATTTGTCAATGATCGGGAACCACATTTTGGTTTTTTGATATTACATTATTTTATCTAGTTCCTATGAAACTATTTTTTTTTTATTCATAAACATATTTTTATCAGGTCAATTTCGGTGCTGGAATCGGATTGGACCGAGTCGGCTCAATTGGCCGTAAGACCGTAAACAATGCAAATCTGGAAAAGGACAACTTAGAAGTTGAATTACTTTGTGAATGTGAGGAAGGCACCACATGTTGAATTAAGAAACGTTTTTTAAATTATTGTTGTTCCTCCTAAGGATATTACTTGAAATTGGGGAAATTTTGTTTGCCAAGTGATACCAAAAATTGGTATTCCTGTGTAACCTGTGTTATTTACCCCTGCTCGGGGTTGCTAATGAGAGATGACTTCTTGGATTAATATAAATACAGATTATTATTGAGAGGATTCCTAGCTATGATTTAAAGTAAAAACTGAATTAATCTACCTATGTGGTTGGTATCTTCCTCACTCTTTTCTAATAATGGGTAATATGAGGGGTTTGGACACAAATTTCAGTAATTGAATAAAAAAGTAACTTAAATAGAACTTAAGTGATGATAACTCGAGACAACCTTGCAAGATCTTCTATGTTTTGGACTCGTTGGAAAGTTATTTACATTGCCTAACCAACGATGGTGATATTTGGTACGAGTTCAGATCATTTATCTAACATTTGGATATAAGCGAAAACACATTTGTATACACAACTTTTTAACTACTTTTCGGAACTTAAATTTTGTTAAAACTCGATCTATAGGACCCTAAACAAACAGAGTCAAATGCGACCGGTTTGGTCTAAATGGGTAAAGCTGGTGCTGAGAAAATTGAGTGATAATTTTGGTTACACACAGACAGACATTTGTGCCGTTTTCGATTCTGAGTCGATGGGTATACATCAGGGATCTGACACGCATGCAGTTTCCTGAAGTCCCCGCCAGAGGCGCTGTCAATATTGTTTACGTGTGGTTTTTGAAAAGGTCCTATGACATAATTACATAAATTTTGTTCCCAAATTATGTTTTTGTTAGTTTTCACTATCTTTGCATATATTTGCGTGATAGATACAAGTATAATGAATCAAAGTTTTGCTTGACCATTCAAGAAATACAACACAACACACTGAACTAAACTAATCAACTGAATAGCTTAAGTTTCCTTGAAACAAAATAAAATTAGTTTGATCCGTTCTGACCATTGGTTTAAAATTAATTACGCTTTACGAATACTTACTAAATTTCAGTCGAAAATGATTTAAACTAGCTGTAATTTAACACCAAAGTGCTGATTTGCCAACATTAGGTTCTCGATGGAATTAAATGGTTCCCAAGTTCAAATTTGAGATTAAACCTAGGATTAAACGTAAATCTTTTTAAAGAAAAAAGGACTGAAAAAAGTTTTTATTTTTGTAATTTATGTCCAATGCGCGCACGACCTTTTCAAATCCCACGCGATAAAAACTTGGTTCGATGTTGGTTCGATTTTGACTTCACTCGCTTTATATGTGGATGACAGTCGTGACGTAGCCGTGGTATACATGAAATGGGTATACGAGCTTTATGTAAAAAGTTCATTTTTAGAACAGGATTATAGCCTTACCTCAGTGAGGAAGGCAAAAAGGTGCAATTTGAATCATTTTTGAGTGTTTAAGAATTGAATATGATATTTTTTTATGAAAACTGGCTGGTTTTAGAAAATTGGTAATCGCAAGTTCACATCAATTTTTTTGAAATTTTTCGTTGTGTGAAAACATTGTTCTTCAAAATCCAGATGATCCAGATCCGCAGCATAACATTTTCAAATGTTCACATTTCGGTTAAAGTCATATTAAAATATTTTTTTTTGCTCAAATTGGTTAAGAAAAAACAAAAACCTGTGGTCTTGGAATTATGAAATAACGTTTTAAAATGCATTCATAAAAGTGTCAAAAGTTATTACAAACATTTTTCAAAATTCATGTCGGCCCAATTTCAAGTCGGCTAAAAATTCAGAGGGCAAAAAACACGTTTTCAAAAAAATAAACTTTAAAAAATGTAAGGTCAAAGAAGTCTAATCAACTTAAAACAAGCATTTCCTGCGCTTATATGGCCATTGCAAATTTCAAATGTTTGTAATTATTTGAAAAAAAAAAAATACTTTACTTTTGGCTCCAGAGGTGCAAAAATCAAACGGGACATTTTGAAATATCTGTATCAAATTAAAATTAGTTCTTAATCCTATTAACTCTTCAAAAGCAATCATAAATGATGACGTGACTTCGAACTTGCCTCCAAGTCTATGCCAGCGTGTGTAAATAATAATTAAAAATTACCCAATATCATTCAACTAACTCTGGTTTGCCTCCAGGAGAATGTTTGGTAAGGAGGGAGATGGAGATTCTTGATTACAAATGATCCAGAAAGAAATCAGAGAAACAAATAGAAAACCGGAATCCTTTGATAAAGATGGATAGAATTTCCGAAAAATGCCTCTTTAATCGTCAGAACACACTTTTTCTCATTTGGTTAGATTTCCCTCGATGCTAGAAGAAATATTTATTGTTTTATTAGTACCTACCACACATTTCATTAAGAGACTCCACTTTGTGTGTGTGTGTGCGTGCGCAAGAAAAACGGATGTAAACATCCGTATCCTGTGCTGGAAGTGTGCGGCATGTGTGTGTACACAAAAAATAAACCCAAAGAAAATGTCGGCACAGGGTGAGAAAGAGAGAGAGACTTTCGGTCCTGCAGCATATCCCTCATTGTTATCTGCAAACTTTCAGCGACTTTTTTCCTTCGCTGCTTCCACAAACATGCACCATCCAACCGACACGCAGGATCACGCAGCAGCAGCAGCAGCCATGTGGGATTTCCAAGTTGTTTTTCGATGGGAAACTTCCGCCGCCACCACCACGGAGATCTCCGCAGGAAAAGTTCTTCTGACACATGAGAAATTGCTGGAAAATCGAAATCTCGGGGGATTTTCGGAGAAAGTTCGATTTCCTTTTTTGCATATTTTTACTTACGCGTTGCTTTCCTACCTTGTGGGGGTAGGAAAAGTTTTTCTTTTTATTTTGAAAATGATGAAGACCCGTGAAAGTTTGCGCGATTTTCCCCCCCTCCCCGTGGAACTCATTTATCACCTGCATGTGTTTACGTGTTTTACGACAAGCTCTGACAAAAAGCATCGAAGGTTGAAGTATTGAACAAACCATTGTTCAGAGTTTTTTTTTAACCTTGTCATATTGAAATGAAATTAAAAAGTGAAACAATTAACAACGCACTGATGAAATATTGAGTTTTCGAAAAACTCACATCATTTAAGTACCTTCCGTTGAAACTGAAAAAGTGATCAACTGGTGGATACTTCCCGTGGCAAGCTTATATTCTTTCGAAAAGTTTAGTAAATTCGTTATAAATTGGTCTGTAAAATTTGTTTAATTTATCATTTTTTAAAATGAGGCCTTTTTCAAACATTGAAAGACTAATTTTGATAATATTTTTAACGTAAAGATCATACAATATAAAAAAAAACGAAGTTGACTTTATAGCTGTCGGCCACCATTGCTAGTACCAACCACTAGTGTCTTCCATTTTATCTACAAGGACTTCGCCGCCCTGGGCTCCTAAGTGTATGAAAGTATGGCACGGAGCGACGGCGCCGAATACCCATATTTACACAAAGAATTTTAGAGCGCCCGCCGCGGGATTCGAACCGGCGACCTCTGGATTGTGAGTCCAGTGCGCGGTCCGATTGATCCACACGGGCGGGACGGATCATACAATATTCTGTACGGTAAATTTGTTTGATGTCGAAAATCTGCAATATTAAATGGAAAATTGATTATCCGAAAAAGTGTGCCGTTCTGGCGCCTTTGGTGTCTTCGAAAGCATTGTGTCAAATGGGAATAGGCAAATTTTGGCTTTATTTAAAATTAGGGTGGTTCACGATTAGGTTGTTTTTAAAGTTCTTACTTTGCAGGAATATTTTAAGGATTTTTATCTAGAAAATTGTTTGATTTGTCGATTTAAGCAGCTCTGTCGAAGACACCAACATTTAATCTCGCAATTTACGCCTTCTAGGACCAAATTTCGATGAAAGTGATGTTCGAATTTATTTTAGAAATCATATTTAAAACAAACATTTTCGTTTTAAAAAAACATTTGGACCTAAGGCTCTAGAGTTACTGCCATTTTGAGTTATGGAAGAAGCAATTTTGAAACTCAATTATCTGAAAAAAAATCTCAGGGACATTTTTTTATAAACCTAAACCTTATGAAAAAGAATTTTTAATTTTTGTTTTAGAATCTTAAGAAGAAGCTTGAATTATTAACTAACGCTTCTAACCGCTTTTAGCACTTATTATGAAAAAAATATTACTGACATAAGTTTTGTTTAATGTAAATAGCAGTTTTCTTCCAAATTTAGAAGAAAAAAACAATATTGATGAACAAAATGGGAATAATTTAGATAACTTTTCTTCTTAATGGCGCCTAAGTCACATAGTCAAATAAATGTAAATTTATGATTGTGCGTGTCAAATGCTGTAAATAAACATGCTGACAGTAGCTAAAACTGGGATGAAGTGATAAAATCGATTCAGGTTTTTTTTCATACAATTTGGATGTAATAACAACATTTTTTGAAAATACTCCAAATTTTCACAAAACTACGTCTTTTCGAAAAAAATACTCAAAATTTAAATTTTTTACAATATGGGTATCAAACGATCGGGATTTTTTCATACATTTCGAATGTAATAACAACATTTTTAGAAATTACTTAAAATTTTCATAAAACGACGTATTTTCGAATAAAATACTTAAAATTTCCGTTTTTACAATGTGGCTATCAAACGATCGAGATTTTTTCAAACATTTCGAATGTAATAACAACATTTTTTGAAAATACTCAAAATGTTCACAAAACTACGTATTTTCGAAAAAAAACTCAAAATTTTCGTTTTTACAATGTGGGTGTCAAACGATCGGGATTTTTTCATACATTTCGAATATAATAACAATTTTTTTTGAAAATACTCAACATTTTCACAAAACTACGTATTTTAGAAAAAAAAATTCAAAATTTCCGTTTTTACAATGTAGGTATCAAACGATCGGGATTATTTCATACATTTCGAATGCAATAACAATATTTTTAGAAAATACACAAAATTTTCACAAAACTACGTATTTTCGAAAAAAAACTCAAAATTTCCGTTTTTACAAAGTGGGTATCAAACGATTGAGATTTTTCCATACATTTCGAATGTAATAACAATATTTTTTGAAAATACTAAAAAAAATCACAAAACTACGTATTTTCGAAAAAAATACTCAAAATTTCCAACGATCGGGATTTTTTCATACATTTACGTAGTTTTGTGAAAATTTTGAGTATTTTCTAAAAATGTTGTTATTACATTCGAAATGTATGAAAAAATCTCGATCGTTTGATACCCATATTGTAAAAATTGAAATTTTGAGTATTTTTTGCAAAAAGACGTAGTTTTGTGAGAATTTTTTAATATTAATAAAAAATGTTGTTATTACATTCGAAATGTATGAAAAAACCCGGTCGTTTGATACCCAAATTGTAAAAACGAAAATTTTGAGTAATTTTTTCGAAAATACGTAGTTTTGTTAAAAAATTTGGAGTGTTTTCAAAAAATGTTGTTATTACATTCGATATGTATGAAAAAATCCCGATCGTTTGATACCCATATTGTAAAAATTGAAATTTTGAGTATTTTTTTTCGAAAAAACGTAGTTTTGTGAAAATTTTGAGTATTTTCTAATAATGTTGTTTTTACATCCGAAATGTTTGAAAAAACCTGCTCATTTGATTCCCATATTGCAATATCAATATATTTTTGGATTCTTTAAAGAAAAAAAAAATGCATTTTCAAAATACAGGAAAAATACGTATTTTTGTGAAAAATTTCATGAAATAATTACTTTAATGGATAACTGGCATAATCCCGATTCCAAAACACTATAATTTTTTTAATGTTTGCACGATTTTTCATACGATTAAAGCCAATGTCTCCCATATAGCCAAAAACCCATAAGCTCTGTGCTTCAGTTAAGCACTGGGCCGTGCTTAACCGAGGCAGCTGAACGGTGCAAAACCGGGGCAGTGCAAAACCGAGGCATGACTGTAACACAAATCAAAGAGACCCAGTTAACTCAATCCGAATTCTGAAACGGAATCTAATTAGAATCGTACACAAATTCCGTTTCAAACGCAACATCCGGTTCCGTGTTCGTACCGGTTGTTGCGTTTTAAACGGAATTTGTGTACGATTCTAATTAGATTCCGTTTCAGAATTCGGGTTGATTTGACTGGGGAAGCTTGACAACTGCTGTGTAAGTTGACATAGTTTGACCCAAAGCCGTTTTATGTCTACTAAAATTTGTAGTCCTTCGTGTTATGTTATGGAATTAATTTAATTAAGCCTTTTTTGTAATTCAGCGTTCTGACTTTTGTGAGAAAGGTAATTGATTTAAACTCAAAATTTTAAAAATCTCTGGCAATCAATCACTCTCAAACCGCACTCTCCACTTACACGGTGTACCCTCATTACATTCCCAAAAAAAGTCAGTCTAATCCAGGGGTGCTCAAAGTTTTTGAATGCCGGGCCAAATTTTAAGCTAAAAAGAGCTTGCGGGCCAACTGTACAAAATATATTTTTTAAAATTTAACTACGTTTTTTTTATTTAAAATACAAAATAGATGTTTTTTTTTATAAAATAGATTGTTTTTTTTTTGAAATTTCTGTTATTTTTTGAACGTTTTCGTTTTTTAAAAATAATAGAAAATAGAAAATGACAGTTTCCCATTAGATTTATTGATTTTAATGTTTCAGATATTGGACAAAATAGTATTTAGTTGAATGTACTTGTGTTTTCATAGAAATTTTGAAGCTTAATTTATTTTGAAGACATAAAATCTGAACAAATTATGCGACGGCGTAATTTTATCTTTAAATTATTTTCCAAAAATCGGGCCCTACGTAATTTTTTATGTACAACGATAAAAAAACATAATTAAAAACTATTCCTGATCACTTTGTTTTCATTTTCATGCAAAAAATAAATTGACAAGCCAACATTTTTTCGATTGATCAACTTTGGTCCTCTTGGAACGAGCTGTCATATTTGAAAGCTCTTTTTCTGTCAAGAAGGGCCGCGAAGTTATTTTTTTTTAAATTAAAATTTATATCTTTTCCAGCCGTATTGAACAATAATATCAGAAATTTAAGCTAATTTTAGGACCCAATTAGGCAATAATGGAAAATATTTTAAAAAAAGTTTTAAATTGATTTCAGCTGATTGCATTTAAATTTTCATTGAAAGTTTGAAGTTTTTTGAAAAATATTGTTTGCTCTTATTTTTTGAACCGATTTTTATGGATGGGAGGGTTGGGATGACAAAAGCTTACGATGTTTACTAGTTTCACTCACATTGAAACGTGTGGAATTGTTTCAATTAGAAAGATTTTTGAACGAAATATTTGTGTTGTAAAAGGGGGGCTTCAATATATGGATAAATGTTAAGTTTTATATTAGCAAAAAAAAAAACGTTTAAAATTAACTTTCATTTTGAAAAACAATAACTCACTTAACAAATGGTCAACGGGCCATTTTACATGACCATTCAAAATGGGTCCGCGGGCCACAAAAAGAAACCTCGCGGGCCACGTTTGGCCCGCGGGCCATACTTTGGTCATCCCTGACATAGACATTTGATTTCAACTTATTTAATTTAAAAAATGTCATAATAAAATCACACCAAAAATACTGTTCAAATATGTTTCGAAAAAATTGCTGCAATTTTAATAAATCAAAGATAATGATAATCAGGAAAATCCTGATGTGCTATTTTTTATAACACCTTGCTCTACAAGATGCTGGCAAGTTAAAAATTATTATTTTTGATAGGACGCATTTTTTTGTGGACATTTTATAAAAAAGTATATTCTACATGTATTTAAAGTCATAGTTTAGCGAAAGAATGTATTACAAAATAATGGAATACAAAAATTCGATTGGACAAAACATCAAATGGACTAAAGGTAGTTAATTTTTGTCTTTTTGAAATTGATCTTAATAATTCAGATTAAAAGATCTGGTCATGACTAAAAAAAAATAAATTTAATTCAAATCAAATCAAATTATTCGCTCTACAGCATTTCCTAAGCATTCTCGTTTGCGAGATTCCTACTTGAAACTAGGTGTCCGAAGGCTTGATAGTTGAGGCAATATCAAACCTCTTTTTACACCTAAGTTTCCATCCACCCCGGAATTCGAACTGACGACCTTTGGATAGTTAGTCCAACTGCCTAACAGCGGCTCCACAAAGACAGGACCCAAGAAGACGACTCCAACACCTGGATTGAGCTATAGACCTGACCTCTAGATTAGACCGGGGCCAACATTTACTTCCCCTTCCGACGGAAGGCGTGATCAGACAAGTCTCGTCTCGAAAAATGCCACCGGGACCTTCTGGGATAGAACTCAGGCCGACTGGGTGAGAGGCAACCACGCTTACCCCTATACCACGGTCCCGTCCATATAACATATAAACATTTTTCCTCAATATTATCTGGAAAATATGAAAGCAGGATATCATCGCCGTCGTGCTAACTTGTCGCACGTGCATTTTGGGCCAAATTGAGTTTACATGGAAAAAAGTCAATTCTCGAAATCGTGAATTGTGTTCATGAATTTGAGAACCAAGAAGTAATATATTCACATTTATAGTGTGAAATACACCATACTCATGAATAAATTCCTTCGTAGTTCTTAAATTCATAAACACAATTCACAATTTCCATAATTGATTTTTTTTTTCTGTGAAGAACGCCATTTTCTGCAGCTCACAATGCCTCACCCTTTGGTCTTCACAGATCCCCGAAATTCGATTTCAATCCTGAGATTTTCAATAAAAACCAAAAAAGCTCCGCGGATTTTTGTCACTTTCATATGAAAGAAGTTTCAATCTTTTCGTACTATCTTGACACAGCCTGAAAATTGATGTAAGTGCGACAATTGGCCAAAGGGATTTCAGGTCAGAACGAGTTTAAAACTCGTACAAGCTCGACTACCGTAAACATTTTCAATTATAACTCGGGACTCCAGCAACCAAACTTCGGGGCAATGCACAGAATGGTCAACCAAACAAAACGTGTTTCACATTGTGTGCTCTCGTTTTTGTTTATTCAAGGTCAAACATTAAAACGCGTTTTTCTCGGAACGCCAAAAAGCGACATTCGACAAGATAGCACGACAGCGTCGATATGTGGAACTTGATCACAAACCGAGAAGTATGCTGAGTTTTGAAAAAAATAGTTCCTAGATTTCATGGAACTCTTGAAAAGCATTATCATTTTCAATTGAATAAAACATAATATTCTTTTTATCCTGCAATTTTAACAAAAAATTCTGATTATCCTCTTCTCTTTTCTTTTACAGGTACGATTCATGGTTTTTATCACCTTTGGATATTCTCACTATATTTTATCACAAGGATAAGTATAAATCCGTCCATATTTTTCTCGGAAAACACCTCGAACAATGGTCAAAAGCTTGTCCAAAGTGCAACGTGCTACTCAGCACCACATTGATTAAAAACAACATCTCATCGCATTGTTGACTCCAAGCGGTATGAGAGAGAACACGAAGTGCAAACAATCAGTGCGAGTGTATTTATATTAATAAATTATTCACCGTAATGCAAAGATAAATGTGGCCAAGCGTGGAAGCATGAAAAAATACAGCTCCCGTACAAGCTCTCCTTGAGTCCAGTCGGACAAACGGGTCCCGTTTATCCAACCGTATGAGCCACATTCTCGAGAGCGCAGCATTTAAAAACTGTGTGCGAGATATCTGAACTATGTAACTCAAATGTAAATGCGATGCTTTTTGCAAGCGAAAAAAAAGGAATTTATTCATCATTCGTAGAAAAATTGGGATCGCTTGTTTTTCAGAAATTAAATACCAAACGTTGAAAAAAAGTAAAAAAAACTGCGACCACTCTCGGTGCCGGCCACACATTTGTCCTTTCCCAAATAGTGGCCCCAAAGTGGGTGATAATGGAAGGGCGGATTGGGAGGGTCCTGTTGATATCCTACAAAACCATGTTCACGCGAACATATCTCGAATTTGGAGCTCGAGCTCGAGCCGCAAACAACAAGTGTGCTGAGAACATTTTCCAACCATTAATGAAATTGTAAAACCAGCGTTAACATCCATGTTTTCAGCAGCAGCACAAGCACGAAACAAGAGTGAATCAAACAACCACCCTCTCAACTCCGCCAAACGGAATAAAATGGTTTGGGTGGGTGGACACTGGAAAATGGACGTGAGAAACAAAAAATAAAAAAATAAAAATAAAGAGGGAAGATACACGACTGTTGCATATCACATGCAGTATAAATCAAACAATTTTATGCTGCCTCTCTCACTCTTCCTCTCTGGTTGGTGTAGCAACAAATGCGAAATGTACTTGCGTCGTTTTGTTTACGAGCACCTCCAGCCGAGTGGAAACGGACTCGAGTGCAGCTAATTAATTTGTTTTAACCGTGTAATTTAAGCACATTATATCAGCGATTTTTTTGCAGCTTTTTCGGTGGAAAGGGTGCGAAAAGTTTACTGCTTTTTACACGATTTCAGTGTCGTTTTCAATTCAGAAGTGAACACGCCAGGGTTTGCAAAATCTCATGTAAGAAATTTAATTTTTATTTGTTCAATCAAGAAATTTCAATTTCTTCAATTTCTTCAATTTCTTCAATTTCTTCAATTTCTTCAATTTCTTCAATTTCTTCAATTTCTTCAATTTCTTCAATTTCTTCAATTTCTTCAATTTCTTCAATTTCTTCAATTTCTTCAATTTCTTCAATTTCTTCAATTTCTTTAATTTCTTCAAAATTGTTTTTTTTGTTTTTTGTTTTTTGTTTTTTGTTTTTTGTTTTTTGTTTTTTGTTTTTTGTTTTTTGTTTTTTGTTTTTTGTTTTTTGTTTTTTGTTTTTTGTTTTTTGTTTTTTGTTTTTTGTTTTTTGTTTTTTGTTTTTTGTTTTTTGTTTTTTGTTTTTTGTTTTTTGTTTTTTGTTTTTTGTTTTTTGTTTTTTGTTTTTTGTTTTTTGTTTTTTGTTTTTTGTTTTTTGTTTTTTGTTTTTTGTTTTTTGTTTTTTGTTTTTTGTTTTTTGTTTTTTGTTTTTTGTTTTTTGTTTTTTGTTTTTTGTTTTTTGTTTTTTGTTTTTTGTTTTTTGTTTTTTGTTTTTTGTTTTTTGTTTTTTGTTTTTTGTTTTTTGTTTTTTGTTTTTTGTTTTTTGTTTTTTGTTTTTTGTTTTTTGTTTTTTGTTTTTTGTTTTTTGTTTTTTGTTTTTTGTTTTTTTGTTTTTTGTTTTTTGTTTTTTGTTTTTTGTTTTTTGTTTTTTGTTTTTTGTTTTCTGTTTTTTGTTTTTTTTTTGTTTTTTGTTTTTTTTGTTTTTTGTTTAAAAAATAAAACAAATTAAAGTAATACCAAACAAGCACTGATTTTCTCGGAAATTGAATTTATTATGACTATTCAAATACAATAAAGTACAAACAACCCTGACGACACCTTCCACCAGCAACAATGCACTCCTTCCCTTTCTCGGTCGATTTGGCAGCAGTATCTGGCTGGACATAAATATTAAATTACAACATCATTAATTCATGCAGTGTACCTTCCCTGCACTCACACTAGCCTGTCCCATTTTGAGGTCATGTCGAGGAATTCCAGGTGCTCACTTCTTAAATGATAGATTATGATGTTAGGAACAATGTTTTCTTAGACAAGAAAAAAAAATAAAATACTTTCTCGCACCCCCTAGTCGATTTACTGAAAAAAGTCACCTTTTTGAACAAATTTTCTAAAATCGCTTGGAATCAATACAAAAACTGTTAAGATCAGGTGTGTATTATCTTCAAACGATAGGTTTTTGTCCATAGATTAAGATACACTATCAATATTGGACCAAAACTTAAGTTTTTGGATTCTTCCAGGCGAATTTATGTAAAAAAAATCGCATTTTTTCGAAACTTTTTTCAGAAATGCTCATTTAATTTAGGATAGCCTATTTTTCCCAGTAAAACCAATACATGCAGCTTGTAGGAAATTTCATGGGGAACATTTTTCCATCTGAGAAAATGCAATTTCGACTCTCCAGAGCCGAGATATTTGAGTTTTAGTGAGAAAAAAAGTGCTAATTTTCAAAATTGCTCAGAATTCAGAAGCAATGCCTACTAATTACATGTGTCGCAAACAGCCCGGGAGCATGTTGACAGCTCCCATACAAACTGAGCGTACCCCGTTTTGTGGGCCCAGTGGGCCTAAGATGGCGGCCTTCGATATTAACTAGCCAAACATTTGAAAATGGTGAATAATTTAAATAAATATAGTTTTTGCCTTGTTTTGGTTTAAAACGACAAAATAAGCATTCTGGAATCATTTTCTTTAAAAACTTGTTTAGAGATACGCCACGTTCAAATATTAGTCTAGAACAGTTGAATAAGAGTGCCGCAAAAGCCGTCACGAAAAAAAGTTTTCTTTGCAAATTTTGAGTTTCGTATTTGATGGGTGGACTCCGACGAGGCCCACTTGCCATCTGTCGGTGAATACGCGCAACTCACGAAAACTGTCATCTTAGGGTCCGGTTGGTCGCAAAGGTCAGTGTATGCTTTCTTATAGTAATTTTGGCCGCTGAATCCGAATCTGAAATCAAATTGCGTGTAAACAGTGATGTTTTGGAGCTACACCCTTTTGCAATGTTATTAGCGTGTTTAAATCGCTGCAATTTAAATAGCTTGCAAGTTCAGTCATACTTTTTCCTCGGTTTTCGTACCACTTTGATTGTTATTTTACTCACAGAAATCTTTATGTTTAATGTTTGTTTACGTTCTGATTATGTTTGAACAATGTGTTTAGCAATTCGGAAATCGCATTTTTTTTTATTTGGCGGGGGCTTAAGTTAATATTGTTTTCTAAAAATAGAATATCAGAGAAAATTTTTGGAAAAGTGGCTGCATTTGGATGAATTTGTTTGGAAAATTTGCATTAAAATAAGTTCTGGAAGACATTTCCGAACTTTTTTCATAAAAAATATGTGTTACATCCATCAAAAAATGCTTCAGAATTTTTAGTTTTCTCTATTCATTAATCAATCCTTAATTCTAGTAAGGGACCATTCATAAACCACGTGGACACTTTGGAAGGGGGGAGGGAGGGGGGGGGGGAGGGTTCAGCGATTGTCCACGCTCCATATCAATAAGATTTGTTTCGTATGGTAATTGGGGGGAGGGGGTCTGAGATTTAAAAAAATGTGTCCACGTGGTTTATGGATCCCTTAGCCCCCGCCAAATAACAATATGCGATTTTTTCGAATTGCTTAAGATAATCAAAACGTAAAAAACATTAAAAAGCTCTGTGAGTAAAATAACAATCAAAGTGGCACGAAAACCGAGGAAAAAGTATGACTGAACTTGCAAGCTATTTAAATTGCAGCGATTTAAACACGCTAATAACATTGCAAAAGGGTGTAGCTCCAAAACACCACTGTTTACACGAAATTTGATTTCAGATTCGGATTCAGCGGCCAAAATTACTATAAGAAAGCATACCCTGACCTTTGCGACACATGCTTGCAACATCGTGTAATTAGTAGGCCTTGCTTCTGAATTCTGAGCAATTTTGAAAATTGGCACTTTTTTTCTCACTAAAACTCAAATATCTCGGCTCTGGAGAGTCAAAATTGCATTTTCTCAGAGGGAAAAATGTTCGCCATGAAATTTCCTACAAGCTGCATGTATTGGTTTTACTGGGAAAAATAGGCTACCCTAAATTAAATGAGCATTTTTGAAAAAACTTTCGAAAAAATGCGATTTTTCCGACATAAATCCGCCTGGGAGAGTCCAAAAACTTAAGTTTTGGTCCAATATTGATAGTGTATCTTAATCTATGGACAAAAACCTATCGTTTGAAGATAATACACACCTGATCGAAACAGTTTTTGTATTGATTCCAAGTGATTTTAGAAAATTTGTTCAAAAAAGTGACTTTTTTCAGTAAATCGACTAGGGGGTGCGAGAAAGTATTTTATTATTTTTTCTTATCTAAGAAAACATTGTTCCTTACATCATAATCTATCATTTAAGAAGTGAGTACCTGGAATTCCTCGACATGACCTCAAAATGGGACAGGCTAACTCACACCCACAACCCTTCCCCCACCGCCGCCAGAAATCGTTGAGTTATGGCTTTCCTCTGATAAGTTCTGAGTTATTTTTGATGAGAGTTTTTTCTCCTCACTTTATGGGGTAATTTACGTACGCACCTTTTCCCAGGCTGTAAACTTTCCCGCCAGGCAGGTTTTCCCACCGCTGGGATATGTCAGCTCTTTTAGGTGTGTGTGTGCTCCCTTTAAAACTATTAAAACCTTATTAGTGTCACTTAGGCCGAGACGAGTGGAAAAAAAAGTTGAAGGGACTTTATCCTAAAACCCTTGAATAAAATAGCATCGCACCACGAGGGAGAACAAAAACTTTGTCAAACGGTGAGTGTGGTTTCGGGGAAAAACCCCCGAAAAGGTGGATCCTGTCATCAATAAGACTGCTGAAAAATTCAACAGCCGGATGAAAAATAATGAAACCCTCAAGAGAGTGAGGAACGGTAGGCTTTCTCAGGTTGAAGAGCTTTGCTGGTTGGCCACTTTCATTATTGATATGATTGGTTGGGAAATAATTTTTCAGGACAAAATTCGGTAATGTCTCTCCACCTCCCACGCGTGATGACAAAGGAAAAGTGACCTGTTGGATGTGTTTTGTGTTGATACTCGGTGGTGGTTCTGGGAATTTCCGGTGGAAGGGGTTGGAAAGATTGACTTTGTGAAGTGAGTGACAGAATTGACAGGTTGATTAGGGTAGAAGAAAGGGAAAAGAACTATTGTGACTTGTGGAACAAAAAGTTACTTTTGTTCAGAAAACTTCACGATAAATGTTTCATAAATTCCTACCCGCATAAAAAAGTACCATATAAAAACTTTTTTTCATATGGTAATTGAACTTTAAACTATATTGTTACTACCATTTCCAAAAATGTTTGACTACTATTTTAAAAATGGTATTTATATGGTTGGCATGAATTTTTACTATCTCACAAATGGTTTAACCATCTGGCATAAGGGTGGTTAGCAATGGTAACCTTAAAAAACTCAGTACTATTTTCGTCAAAAAACTGTTTGTTGTATGGTAAATAAATGGTTTAAGTACTATTTGGCAAAAAGTAACCTTAAATCAAACAGTTCACAAATAGTTTAATATAGTTAAAATTTAATTTTGGGAAATTGAAAAAACGATTTCACAAATAGTTACCATTTCTCAAAGTGTCATTGTATGATCCAATATGGTAATCAAATGGTAATTTTTTATCCGGGTAGAATATACCAGAATAGATAGTGTATTTTACCAAATAAAAATCTGTGGTATACGCCCTTGACAACCCATCCAATGGTCCGTGGTAGATTCGTGAAAAAATCGTTCACTCTTTGATGACTTTTTAAGAGTTTAAAAGAGATTTTCTGAACCGTATTGCATAACGCCTTTATGAGAATAAGTTCGTCACTGAAAATATATTTTTTTTTAAATTCGTCGTTGTAGCATTACCAAATTTAAAAGTTGTTTGCCTTTGCAAAACAGAAAGGTACCAATAAAGTATTACCTGCTGCTCCACTGAACCACTTTTGATCCCACCTGAACTTGACAGCTCTCTCACCAGCTTAGCATTCTTCCCGGCGAATGTCACCAAAAGTGTCAACTCCGCCTATGCAATTGTATCAACCTTTCCCACAAACCACCTCTCTTCAAAGGTCCTTCAGAAATGCCTCTTTTTCTTCCTGCTGACGGGTTGAAAAGCTCGCCGCCCCACCCTCAGACTGAGTTGAGGCGCGCAGTACATTAAAGAGATTAAACTCAATCTATAAATTATGACTTGGCACTCCTCGGGCCACCACAGTTAGTGAAAGTGGCAGTCTGCTCCGGCTTGCGAAATGCTCATATTTTATGTTGGTGGAAAAAAGGTATAAGAAATACGAGAATCACCAAAACCAAACATTTTATTGTAGGTTGGTTGAAGGGATACAACAACAAAAAAATCGTACCTGTGAGCACAGTGCAAGTCAACATTTTTCTAAGCAAGATTAATGTGGAAATTGAAACTGTCGTGGGCTCCGCCCGGTAGATAGCGGAATTGTTTAAGGATTTTCGGGGACTTTTTTTCTGCTTAAAAATAAACATGAAAAAGGTGGAGCAATGATAATTTGTCGTTTGAGGAATGTCGAACCAAATCGTCGCCATCGTGCTAACTTGTCGTACGTGCATTTTGGACCAAATTGAGTTAAGCACGCCATTTTGTGCAGCTCACAATGCCTCACCTTTTGACCTTCACAGATCCCCAAAATTCGATTTCAATCCTGAGATATTCAATAGGACCAAAAAAGCTCCGAAAATTTTTGTCACTTTTCATATGAAAGTAGTTTCAATCTTGTCGTGCTATCTTGTTACTCCCTGAAGATTTAGGTAAGTGCGACAATTGGCCAAAGGGATTTCAGGTCAGGATGCGTTTGACGCACGTACAAGTGAGACTACCATAAACTTTTGTAATTATAACTCGGGACTCCGGCAACCAAATACAACCAAATTTCGTGGCAATGCACAGAATGGTCAACCAAACAAAACGTGTTTGTTGTTGTTTACGTTTACGCGTGCTCTCGTTTTTGTTTATTCAAGGTCAAACATTAAAACGCGTTTTTCTCGGAACGTCAAAATGGCGGGTGCGACATGATAGCACGACGACGTCGAAATGCTGATTTTTTCACAACTTGGAATGTTTGAAATATGTTTGATTGGGATTTTTTGAATAGGGACCATCCATAAACCACGTGGACACTTTTTTGGAAATCTCAACCCCCCCCCCCCCTTCGTGGACAATTGTCCATACAAAAAAAATCTTTTTTGTATGGACCGTGGACAATCGCCATACCCCCCCCCCCCCCCTAAGGTGTCCACGTGGTTTATGGATGGTCCCATAGTGGATTAATTGAAAGCTTCCGTTCCAATTCGAAGCAGAGAGAATCTCTAATTGGGCCCATAATTGCACTAGAAGCCGTCACTTTTTTGATTATTAAAGATTGAGGTTAGGGTGCCCAAAAATATATCTTATCGTAAGTAACTCTCGAGTGTTACGTTCCGAGCGTGATCTTTGGCGTCATCCATAAAGTACGTACGCTCTTAGGGGGGGGGGGGGGGGAGGGGGTTACCGTAGGTGTTACAAGATGTGATGAAGGGGGGAGGGAGGGTTTGCTAGACTGTGACGTCACGCTAGGTTTTTTTTCAAGATTGCATAATATTATTTCGAAATGTACACAATTAAATTAAATCCTCTTTTCTAAAATTGTTTGCTTACTTTTATTTAGAAGTACCGTCATCAGGGGTGACATTGGGTCTGGCGGGTGAGATTGGGTCATACAAATTTCTGCATTTTTGTATGACCCATACTCACCCCCAGACTCAATCTCACCCCTGATGACGGTATCACATTATAATTTATTATATAGTCACATTTTTTTGGCCGATTTTTGCATGACATACTTTGTGGATGACGCCTTTGTCACGTTAAATTAATGTAAATTTGATGTTAATTCGTTGTAAATTTGATGTGAATTCGATGTATATTTTAAGTAAATTTGATGTAAATTTGATGTAAATTTTATTAAAATTTGATGTAAATTTTATGAAAATTGATGTAAATTTGATGTAAATTTGATGTAAATTTTATGAAAATTGATGTAAATTTGATGTAAATTTGATGTAAATTTGAAGTAAATTGGATGTAAAGGAAATGTAAAGTAAAGGTACACAGAAATAAAACATTGTAATATTACATCTGGGAAGGGGTACATCTTTTACGTCAGAAAAAAAGTAATTTTACCTCTGGAAATGTGTAATTTTACCACTTTTCTGGTGTAATGTCCCTTTTTCAGTCTAATTTGAGGTAAAATCACACCAAAAAAGAGGTAATATTCAACCTTCCAAAATTACAGCTTCCAAATTTACATTATTTTTTACTGTGTAAAGTAAAAGTAAAGTAAAGGTAAAGTAAAGGTAAAGTAAAGGTAAAGTAAAGGTAAAGTAAAGGTAAAGTAAAGGTAAAGTAAAGGTAAAGTAAAGGTAAAGTAAAGGTAAAGTAAAGGTAAAGTAAAGGTAAAGTAAAGGTAAAGAAAAGGTAAAGTAAAGGTAAAGTAATGGTTAAGTAAAGGTAAAGTCATTTAAATGCAAAGTTGAAGAAAAAATTAAAAGTTGTTTTTTGAGGTTTTGATAACTCTAATCTTGTGTTTATAAAATGAGATCATTAAAATAAGTCACCCTACTGCCCATCGATGCGTGTTTCAGATTTTCCCAACTAAGAGAGTGTGTGGTGAGGGTGGTCGGTGGTGAAAACTGAATGCCCAGCGTAAAATCTAATTTGCACGCGGATAATTCAATTGAAGGCGCCGAAAATCTCATCTACCGGACCGGAGATAAAAATATCCCCGGATGATGGGTCCCAGGGACAAACATACGGCGGCCCATCCGGAGGGATAGTAAGCATGGGCAAAAAAGCAAAAAATCCGGTCCCTATTTGATGGATGGTGACGAGGGTTGTTGTGTGTGTCGTAGGATTTGCATACACCCGGGCGCTGGGCGCCGGGAGAGAGAGGGAGTGCGAAACAAAACCATCGTCGATCTCCGTCGACGTTCTGCATCTGAAAGCAATCAGAAAATTATGACAATCTAATTTGAGCAGCGATTTTTCCCGGGCTTTCGCTCGTCAAATGGCAAATTGATATTTTTCGGGAGTTAATTTAAATTTCATTTATTTCCCCGTACGAGGGATTAAGTTGAGAAATTTCTCTCCGCTAACTTGGAAGTTGAGCAAGGCAAGAATCGATTTGACAGCTAATAAAGACGGGGGATGGGCTGTCAATTTCAATTCAAACTTGCGAAGCATTCGAGGTGAAATTGGAAGTCAGGTGTCAGACTGAGATTTTTCACCAGCAAAAAAAAACGATGATACAAGACGTATGTGGCCGGTGTCAACATATTTCCAAAAAGACGCCGGACAGAAGTTGATGAGTTGGAAGGACATTGAAAGCAGTGGGTATTCGGTCTTAAAATCGATCCCAAATTTGTCCCAACTCCATTGAGCCGAGAGGCTTACAAAATGGACAATCAATGTGCCTTACCAATTCACTTACGAAAATCCCAAAGAGCACTTTCACTTTTAAGGGTTGCACATCTCCCCCTACTCTCACCAATTGATTCCTTCCATTATGCACCAGACTACATAATAGTGAGGCAAAAAGGATCACTCTCCAAATGGAGCAGAAAAAAAGTCCATCTTGCAAGAAAGCGCAAAAAGGGAAAATCGAACGATTTTTGCTTACACTTTTGACATCCTTCTTTTGGGTTTCCTGTTGCCGAGCTTCGGTAGGGCCTCCCCGTAAGACCGAACAAACACCACCTAATCATCCCTTTTTACTTTCAATTTTTTTGCTCTTTCCAATATCTGCCTACCAAAGGAAGGAGACCACCCCCCAAATAGATTTCAATTGAATCAAAATCCTCTTACTTGTGCAAGCCCTCTTCCCCTCTTGTGCTCTCGACTTCCAATGTAGGATGGTTTATTTCGACAAATTTCCATACAATTCCTGTTCAATGAATATATTATTTGTGGGTGTGTGCGCTTTTCTGCTTAAAGATGCTCATATTTGGAGTACATTTACGTGTTGCTGGAAGGAAGAAAAACATATGCTTGAAATATGTCTAAAATAAGAAAAAAATACAGTTTTATGTTTGAAATTAATAGAATTAACAAATCTCATACTTTCACCATTCATCTTCATAAGTTGACTTGAACCTTTTTTTGCTGGGTAACTTTTGCTCAGATCAACAGAGCCTAGACTTAGTCTGCGTTTGCTTTCAAAATCACTTTACCAAACTTTGAAGCCCTGTACAGAGCTCCAGGTTGCTCAAAACATTGAATGTTACATGCACAAAAACTTGCGCAAAGATCTGGCCTATACGCCAGTGAAGTTGAAAGTTGAAAGTAAATGTGTTAGTAGCCAAAGTGTCTCAAAAGTTGACATTAAAAAAAAAATTTACGGTTTCAATCCCATCCCAATCCCAGGATCGCTATTTGTCGTTGAAGTGTGTATTGACCAACTAACAACTTTGTCCAAGACTGCAAAACGATCCTAGCTAACTTTGACGATTTAAAGAAGACGATTTTGTATGAACAGATTTTTTTACCACCTTCAACCTTAACCAACTTGACTCAAAATTTTCACAGTTTTTTTTTTGCCTAAGGAATCGAAACAAGGGTTATCCCTGAGGTCGTTTTATTTTTGTTATTGTCACCCGAATGTCCATGCAAAAATGCTATTGAAATATTTAAAACCTAAAATAGCTGTTGATTTTTGTTGATAACCTATAGTAGTCATGACCAAGCTTAACCATCTCTGAAAAAGGCATTCAACCTCTGAATGAAAATCAATCAGGAAAAATGAGGTTTTTTTATGCATCACAAAAATAACAACGATTCTTTGAGAGACGGAAACTCAGCAAATATGCTTCCAATTAAAATTTTAATTTAGAGAAACGGATTTTTTCTTAAATTTGAGTCAACCCCAATATTGGAAAAGTACTTAAAACACTTATTTTTGACCATATTAAATCTTGATTCAAAAACACACCAACACATGTTCAAGCAAAAACGCTTTGTTTTAAATTGAACGTTACAGAAACGCTTAGTTCAGTGAAGGTTGAAGTTTTAGTTTGGATCAGTTAAACGCTTGAATAAATGTTTCAAAAAAGGAAAGCTAATTCTTGTTTTGTTTTAAGTAAAACCTCACTCTATAAATAACCCTCACAATTGCTCATTAAAACTTAAAAACTTAATATCAAAGAATATAAAAATCACTCTCTAAATACACACTATGTTGGTCTCATCTTTCCGCAGCCGGCTGTCTAAGATTGAACCATTTCATTATTAACCTTCGGGAAGTCGCGTGTTTTCGCCTTTCTTACAAGTGCCCTTACAAACTGTGTACAAAGTACACGTACGCGACCTCCGGTGGGTTAAACAAACAACAGATAAACGGGAAATATATCATCCGCAGCAACCGACTGCTTGCCTTGAGAATAAAATATAATACCTTTCAACAAACACTATGATTCTGGGTCGCATCATCATCTTCTATGATGAATCCTGACCAAACACCCTATCCTACTAACAAGTTTTCAGGTTCCTGGCGCTCGTGGGGTGTAAGCACAGAGTAAATCAGCTGCCCTAGTAGCAACCTGCGCTAACTAACATTCCCGTCCCTTAAAATCGAGGTCTACAAACTGACATGGCGGGCGCCGTTGGTGGCCAATGACTGTTACCTACTCGCAATTGATCTAGCTTTAGCAATCATGGTGTTTTATCTTTTCGGCGCATTCATACATGCTGTTGATAAGGGAAACACTACTAGATCGTCGAAGCCTATGATCAGTAGTGCTAAAAGGATATTACGGTTCTGTTCAGCAACGGAGGGGCAACCATGGGTGATCTCTCATGCTCATGCTCATGCTCATTTTTGACCATATTAAATCTTTTTTCCTGTTTGCTTTTAACTCAGAGTCTTTTAAGGGGTTACATGCATGTAGAAAATCTCAAAATTTTATATCACAGAAAATTTATTAAATCCACTTAAAAGATGGTTTTCAATCACTCCTGAAAGTTTCATGAATATATTTCATGATTAGAGTGAGTAACAGACGATTTAAGCTTGCAATTTAGCCATGCACAAAGCGAACTGTAAAACTTTCTGAGCGTTTTTCTAGAAACCCCGAGTTGATTTACGGATATCTCGAGATTGGGTCAACCAAATTGGCTGAAATTTCGGGTGAAGACTTTGCATTACGAAGCACGATTTTGATTTTGTTGATTTTGATTTTGCCTTAAAAAAACAGAAATCAAAATCTGACGATCTTTAAATATACTTTTTAAAAATCGGCCTTCGTCATGCAAACGGGACCAGTGAAACAAGCCTTCACCAAAATGTTGAGCCGTTTTGGTCAAATCAGTGTTGAGACCTGTTTTTTTTTAAACTTTTAGCCTTAAATAGCTATATCTCGGCAATGATACAGCCAAATGTCTTCAAATGTATTTTGTTAATCGTTGAAAATGTATATTTTAACACTCTGAAAACAGATTTATAATAAAGTTCAAGGGTGTGCTCATACCGACCCTTGACATTTTTGCTGATTTACATGTATGTAAACTAGGCCGTCCCAAAAAAATGAAAAATTGTCAAATCTTCGGTGCTCACCCCTAGAATGATAGATTAGGATGTCAGGAACAATGTTTTCATACAACAAAAAATTCCCAAAAATGGTTTACAACTCGCGCGCGGAGCTTGAATGAAAAAAGTGCATTTTTCGAACATTTTTCAGAAATGCGAGTAACAATCATACTAAAGTCATTCAAATTTGGTCGCCTTGGGCTTCAAGTTATAGTTTAATGTCCCCTGAACAAATTCCTGTACAGTAGCCTGTCCTATTTTGAGGTCATGTCGAGGAATTTCAGGTGCTCACTTCTTAAATGATAGATTATGATGTTAGGAACAATGTTTTCTTAGACAAGAAAAAATAATAAAATACTTTCTCGCACCCCCTAGTCGATTTACTGAAAAAAGTCACTTTTTTGAACAAATTTTCTAAAATCGCTTAGCATCAATACAAAAACTGTTTCGATCAGGTGTGTATTATCTTCAAACGATAGGTTTTCGTCCATAGATTAAGATGCACTATCAATATTGGACGAAAATTTAAGTTTTTGGACTCTCCCAGGCGGATTTGTGTCGAAAAAATCGCATTTTTTCGAAACTTTTTTCAGAAATGTTCATTTAATTTAGGGTAGCCTATTTTTCCCAGTGAAACCAATACATGCAGCTTGTAGGAAATTTCATGGCGAACATTTTTCCCTCTGAGAAAATGCAATTTCGACACTCCAGAGCCGAGATATTTGAGTTTAAGTGAGGAAAAAAGTGCCAATTTTCAAAATATCTCAGAATTTAGAAGCAAGGCCTACTAATTACACGATGTAGCAAGCATATGTCTCAAAGGTCAGGGTATGCTTTTTATAGTAATTTTAGCCGCTGAATCCGAATCTGAAATCAAATTTCGTGCAAACAGTGATGTTTTGGAGCTACACCCTTTTGGAATGTTATTTGCGTGTTTAAGAGGCAGTTTTTGTAAATATTGCTCGGTTTGTTCTAGAGGTTGTATCAAGGTGCTCCGATTTGGATGAAACTTTCAGCGTTTGTTTGTCTATACATGAGATGAACTCATGCCAAGTATGAGCCCTCTAAGACAAAGGGAAGTGGGGTAAAACGGGCATTGAAGTTTGAATTTTCCGAGGATTTCGAATATGACAAAAGTGAGACTAAAAAGTGCCGCTATGGATGCCTACAGGACAATAACTAACGTTGTAAAATGTTTGTTATAGAAAAATCGAAAAACTATGAGAAAAACTGCGATTGGCAAGTGTCGAAATTGCATCTGGAGTGTCGAAATTGCATCTTCTCAGAGGGAAAAATGTTCGCCATGAAATTTCCTACAAGCTGCATGTATTGGTTTCACTGGGAAAAAAAGGCTACCCTAAATTAAATGAACATTTCTGAAAAAAGTTCCGAAAAAATGCGATTTTTTCGACACAAATCCGCCTGGGAGAGTCCAAAAACTTAAATTTTCGTCCAATATTGATAGTGCATCTTAATCTATGGACAAAAACCTATCGTTTGAAGATAATACACACCTGATCGAAACAGTTTTTGTATTGATTCCAAGCGATTTTAGAAAATTTGTTCAAAAAAGTGACTTTTTTCAGTAAATCGACTAGGGGGTGCGAGAATAGTAGTTTATGCAACAAGTTGCAAAAAGAGGATTTTTTCAGCACGAGTCGTACATTTATCCAACGAGGTTCACCGAGTTGGATAAATACGACGAGTGCTGAAAAAATCAAGTTTTGCAACGAGTTCCATACAACATTTTTTGCAATTCCGAAAAACACCCATTGAGTGAAATTTTAAGTCAAATTTTCATGTATTTGTCAATAAATCGTTTAAATCAAAACAATGTTGAAAAGTGTAACTTTTCGAAACAAGTGCTGAAAAGTTCAACTTTTCAGCACCCATTTCAGTGCTGAAAAGTAGAACTTTTCAGCATTTATTTTGAAAAGTGTTGCTATTCGATTCTTTTATTTTTGGTACAGAAAAGTAGGATATTTCGTCGTTCAAGAATGACAGGAAAAGTAAGTAGTTTCACCACGGAATTGCAAAAAGTATTTTATTATTTTTTCTTGTCTAAGAAAACATTGTTCCTAACATCATAATCTATCATTTAAGAAGTGAGCACCTGAAATTCCTCGACATGACCTCAAAATGGGACAGGCTACTGTACAGACATAGTCCGTAAAAGCTTGTGTTTGGGCATGGCAGGGCGTTTTAGGGAGAAAAAAATGTATTTTTTAGCCAAAGAATTTCAAAAATCACTCCCCAAAACGAGCCAAAACTAATGCATTCAGCTTATAGGAAATTTTACGGAGATCATTTTGCTTTTTTTTTACATTCAATTTATGTCCACGCAAAGCTGAGATATTTGCATTTTAGTGAACAAAAAGTGATGAATTTTTATGATGAAACCAAATCGATCATGATACAGATTTCCGAAAATTAAAACACCTAATTTGAATAACTTTGATGGTACCAACATTAAGGAAATTTCAAAAGAAACTAGAAGTTGCCAATCAATTTATAAATTGAAAGCATACACTCATCATTTTAAGATAAACAAAAACTGATTAAAGACTTAACAATTCTTCTGGGAAAAGCAACGCAAAATAAAAATTAAAACACAAAATTGAAATTTTTAGTAGTGAAAGTATCTTTTAAACAAGCAGAATGCACTCATAAGCTGTTTGAAATCAAAGAAAAGTTAACCATTTGGTTTTCTCTTCTTAAAATTTGAAATAAACAACATAATTTTACATTTTACTTCAAAAAAACGGGAAAATCATTGGAATACATAACATTTTTCAAAAAGATATCCTTTTTTCATCAGGTTTGACTGTTTAATTTTGAAATTATAAGTTATTGGAGCTTGATCAGAAAAAAATATGTTATCTGGTAGCTTAAAGGTTTCCAAAATCTATTAATGATTTGAATGTTTAATTCTGTTGGTTTAATCAATTATTCCATACTAAATTAAAATAATATTCACAAACGAAGGAGAAACTAGCAGAAACGGCAACCGAATTATCCAAAATATTGAGTCCAGCACAACTTCATAATCGAAAATCGAACATCGTAAGTGCTGCTTGAATGACGACCCTTTAAAGGCGGCATCATCTGGTCGAGGGACATCTGGTTTGAAGCAGTTTAATTTTGTAATACTCCTTCAAATAAACGAAAAAGGGACAATGAGACGTGGGCGTTGGTGGGTTGTGGCTGCTGCTGGCCGTTCATTCGAGTGTAATTGAAAGAGGATTTTTCCAATCGTTGTTTTTTTTGTGTTCTTCGCCACCATTTTTCCATCTTGTGTAATATTTTTATCCGCATTACCGCCATTGTTGAGTCCAGGGAGAACAAATGCGCCCACTTTCGTCGTATTTTTTCGCTTTCTCTTGGACTTTGGTGGAAAATAATGCTGGAGAAAAAGGAAATGGAAAAAAAGCCAGGGAAATGATTTCTCTTATTTTAATTTGACAAAACGTTGAGAAATATTGAACGGGAGCTTTAAAAAATGTCTGACAAAAAAAGTGACTGCTCCAAATGCCGCAGGTCTTTTGTGCTCATAATGATTTTGATTTCACAGATATTTGTTATCAATCTGACAAGCTTCGTGGGTGTGAGGGAGGGAAAAACGGCAAAGAAAAAATCGCGTCAAGAAACTTTTCTTGCTCGATTTCATCGCCGCAGGATATTGGACCAAGAGGATTAGCGGAACAATCCCGGCCGGCTGTGACTTTTGAACGGTTTCCAACTGGTTCGGGAAAACACTCTCGATTTGACCCTTAACCCCCCAACAGCTCAGAATTATGTTTGGTAAATCAAAACTTTTTGAAAACAAAAATTCAATCTTTTTATTGCAAAAAACAAAAAAAACTATTTTTTTTAAAGTAAAATCAATATTGACCAGTTCAGGGTTAAGACACACAACTCTTGTTAACTGGAGAATATGGCAAGGACACGAAAAGTGAAATCTTCTAGCCTGAAGAGGTTGTCCACTTTCCCGTGAAGTCAATAGAGTCTGTCCTGTTCGACTGGTTCCTTCCTCGATCATTTGGCTCGAGTATTTATTGCACACCATAATTGAAAGGGTAAGTTATTGACTTTTGCTCGGCGGCTCCCAAGTCCAGCGAAACGGAGGAAAAAATAATCCCCGACTAAAGTCAATCGAATCAGTGCATCAGAATGGACTGAGCTTAAGAATCAACTGCCAAGGAAGCCCCATTCGAGTGGCAGCAGCACTTGAGCCACGACTGACAAGGAATTTTCAGTGCATCGAAATTCTTCGTGTTCGTTTATTTTGGATTGACCGGTGGAATTATACTGGGTGAGGATTCTTTTGGTGAAATTGCAATCCAATGTCGACGAATGGTGTTTTGGATTGACATTTGTGAAGGTATTTTTGGTTTGGATGGATTTGTTCTTTCATGAAATTTCTGTCAATGAAAATAACGTATGAAAACAAAGGAAATAAAATCAATTAATTACTGTATTCAGATCATTCTATATTTTTCCTTTGAAAACTGTAGAAGATGAATGTCCATAAATTCTCCCAAAAAGTCTTACCTTCCCAAAGAAGAGTCATAAATTTCCCCAAAA
Organism: Culex pipiens pallens; assembly: GCF_016801865.2. Classification (NCBI taxonomy): domain Eukaryota; kingdom Metazoa; phylum Arthropoda; class Insecta; order Diptera; family Culicidae; genus Culex; species Culex pipiens. The sequence continues at coordinate 95,448,367 of NC_068939.1, read as the reverse complement.
ATCCACCGTTTTTCATCACTTTTGACTCCGCCACAAATCATAAATCTGCAGGGAATCGTTCGTGGCCATATCGCATAAAAATCTGCATCGATAGCGTTAAATCGGCGAACGTGTCCCTGTTGGTTGGCACTCAATTTTGGAAAAATGTTCCCCCTCCCAACTGCCAAGTGCCATAGTTGTGCACCAAAAGCTCTCTCACTCTCTCTACGATACTGCCAATACTTCCAATTTACGTGCCTTAAACTATGGCGATCAATTTTATGGCCCCGTTTCTGCACCTCCAATAAATCCAGCAAATCCAATCTGCTTTCCCCACTTTTCCCCACTTTATTGTATTTTACTCATTTTAGGGGTCAATGGAGCCTTTCGAGTCAAAGTGACAAAACGTTTAGTGAAATTGTGCCCAACGCACCCCAACTTCCCGCAAACCCTCGCAGCAATATGAGGTGCTAAATGCGTCATCGCCAAACTATAACTTGCCGGGCCAGACTGAGCTGATAGAAAGAGAGTTCGGTTGTTCATTGAACCTCAACCGGGGCTGGGGCTGGGAGGACGTACGTGTCCATGTGTGACACTCCGAGCATGAACCAGAAGAAATGGAATCGAAGAAAATTTTATTCCGATAATTGGTTTCATTATCGAAGCTACATGTTTTTCCTATCAATTTTATGGGTGCCGGGGTAGGGTGCTAAAGGGGTCTCGAGATGAGTGGAGGTCTCACCATGTGATGCAATTTTATCACCCTGCGAGTACACGGGACGCGTTGAGTGGACGTATATTGTCGTCACGTGAGAAGTTGTTACGAGTATGGTGGACTAAGAGATGAACATTGACTGCGGATTAGGGTGCCCAGATTACGGGACTTCTGTTCATAACCAAGCTTCACAAGCAGAATATTGTTCCCTGGACTATGTTGAGTCTCTGAGGCAAATATGAGCAACGTTAATCAACATTTGCAAAGGAAAATCGAAAAAAAAAAATGTAGGGAATCAATATTTTTTCGACCATATTATCATCAGGTTGCGCTAATTACATTTAAATATTCTCAAAAATGAGATTCAAATAGAAAATTTAAAGCTTTACAACTTTGATCAACAGATCAAAGTTAAACAATTTTATCTTAAAAAGCTATAAGCGATTTTAAAAACTCTTTTTGTTTTCTCCATCTGAAGCCTCCAGTATCAATGGGTTAATTTTTACCATAATTACTCTAAATTTAAACAATTGTTGAAAATAACCTAATATCAGTGTTCGGCCCTTCCATATTTGAAAGGAAAAAAAATGAATCGATTCTGGAAACCTCAGGTGTTATTTTTTCTAATGAATTTAGTGTATGCAATAAAAACTGCTGTTCGGTATAATGTACAACTAAGGTCATGGGAAAACATCGATTTCATGGCTTGAAACTTAAGAATATGATCTTGGAGCAATTCCATGCCAAACTTGTTGCAAATCTTACTGGCCTATTTCTACGAGATTTTTTAAATTTCAAGTTGTGCTTACGATTTTTTCGTTCACAATGTTTGTGGAAATATCTTTAGATGCATTACCTTTTGATCGGGATGGTATGTCTCTTCTAAAAATAATAATAATTAAAATGTTCCTTGAGTGGTTTCAACGATACAACTTTCAAAAGCCGATCATTGGATTCGATTCTCCTGTCAATTTAACATAAGCATCTTAAAATGGATCATTGTCCTAAATCCAAAAATTGTGAATATACAGTGGCTTTAGATCTAAAATTTTTATAAATCGAGTTGTTGCTATTTTAAAAAGTAAGGGCTTGAAATAACAAGCCATAGAATCAACATTAGAATAAAAAAAAGTGTTTTAAAATGCATTTCATTATAGTTCAGTTGATTTGCTATAATTAGTTTTCAAAAAATGTAAGATTTTACGAGAACAAAAATTTTAGCGAAGAAATCTTTTTACAGTACTGTACATTGAAAATTTTCAAAAAGTCTCCATTTTTTTTAATAAACCAAAACATCCTAAAATCGATTTTAAACACAGGGAAATGCGTTTCAATTTGATTTGAGCTGATTGCACTTCCATTAAAATTTTTAAGTGTTTTGAAAAAGTATGGGTGACAAACTTTTAAAAATATTTGTACCAGCCAAACCCAAAACAGGATTATTTTAAATGTAGTTAGTTGGATGGTACTTATTTGGGTAGTATAATAACTTACATCAATAAAAACGAGTCAAATTGAAATTCGATCGAACACAATCTTACAGAAAATTGCACGAGCTTTTCGGTAAAGATTTTTTTCGAAACTGAAAAATCAAGTCTTTCATACAAAAATTTCCAAAAATGAACAAAACCTCATTTAAAAAAAATGTTGTACTTCAAAAAGGATTACAATTTGGACAATGACCAATATGAAGACAATCATGTGAAATTTTCTACAGAATCGATTTTAGTGATTATTTTGAAAATTTTGACGTTAGACCACTGTTCTAAATAATAGTTTTGATACATACATTTTTTATTTTTCCATTTAATGCAAGGTGCATTAAAGGATCTAAAAACAACCAATCTCGGAAAAGTTTGTAACAAATGTAATGAGTTTTTTTGTAAAAATCAATCACTTAACCCTCTACAACCCAACCCCGCCTCTAGACTGGCTTCGATTAAAAATTCGCCAAAAATCCATTTTTCAAATAATTTTTGATCTTAAAAAAGCATTGGAAAGAATATCTCTTAAAATTTAAGAAAATTCTAAGGTTAGAAGCAGCGATGGAATAATCATCATCAAAAGAAAATCTCTGGACGTTCATCAAGAGAAAAAATCTGAAAGGAGCATAGCTCTCCTCTCTCGCGCACGAAAGATCGGTAAAAAGAATCTAAAAAAATCATCATCTTGATTATTCGGCGGAACATCTTTTTCATCACTACACTTGCAAGTGTAACGTCACACGTCAAAAAATGTCCTGTCACATTTTGTAGATGGGCAATGTGTGTAAACAAAGTGAAATAAATATTGTTAAGTGGTGCTGACAAGGAAATTCACAAAAAATCATCAGCAGATTGATTTTCTTGGAGAACTTCGGGAGCGATTTTCTTTTGCGTGATTTGCCTCCTCTCTCTTTCGCGGGTGAAGAAAGTTCGCCAGCGAAATTGATTTTTTTGCGATTATTCCATCCCTGGTTAGAAGTGTAACTTGTTTTGTGTGACTTTGCCAATGTTTTAAAAACTGTATTTTTTTCTGAGGTCAACTTTGTCTGTGTTTCTTATTAACATTTCCTCTACACAGATAAAAACGTAGTTATCCAGTTGCGTGTAAAAGGCCTGGGTGTAAAATAAATATTGCATTATTTTATGCAATTTTATGTGATTTTACGCCCTGAAATATGTAGCGCATCAGTATAGGGACGGGGCGTTACATCGTGCTGCCACCTGGTTTTTTTAAGCGCAAGAGTGTAAAAGTGCTGAGTCATCGTCTAAAAATAGACGGCGTCCTATCTCGCCCAGCAAAATGAAGTCGATAAAGTAGTCGGTTTCGATGAGCAAAAGTGGAAAATGTGGTCTAAAAATAGCGACGCCATCCCCCTATGGGAAACCTACTTGACCGAAATGTCAAGCTCATATATGCGTTTATCCTTACAGCTTTACATCGGTCTGATGACCGAGTGGGCTAAGGTGCCAGTCCCTACTGTTGGTGATGGGTTTAAATCCCGTCGGTTGCAACTTTTTTTTGTGTTTGCAAAAATAATACATGCAGTGTGTAATATTAAGTGTTTATTTTGACGAAGGTGATGTGCATGCTTTTACATGCGATTTAACCATCGGATTTTTTGCTGTGTATATCATGTGAAAATAAGTATGCAGTAATGTTTGTAGTGTACCAGACTATGCCTCTAAGCTTTTTTTACAATTTAAATGGTAATGGTAAACAAGCAAAAAATTTAAAAAATGACTGTAAAAAGATGAAAAAACTAGACAAAAGGTAATTATAGGAGGTGGTTAAGTAAGCCAAATACTATCAGAAACAAACATAAACTAAACAAGATAAATGCAAATATAAATACTACAAATGAAACAAGAAAAACATAAAACAAGGGAATTAAAGTTTTTAGTAGAAAAAAAAATGCTCAAAATGGCCTCCTGAGCACGGGAAAAATAAAAAAAAAATCGAAAAAAATGTGGGCAGTAGATGAACAAAAAAAAGTATGATATTTTATTTGAGGAAGAGGGTGGATTTTTTTGTTCACATAATTAATACAATAATACAACAATAATAAATAATGTAAAAATGTGTTTTCAATGACATTTTTTGTAAATTTGTTCGAAACCTGTTCAAGTTCAAGCATGTTTTTTTCAATCTTGCCCCTAATATTGACTCTTAAGCATTTCAACGGTGAACTATACTACCCATAAGTGCATTCTTGTCCCACGTGAATTTAGATTGTTTTGTTTATAGAATTCAAAATTACAGATTTTTAAAACAAATTTTAATTAAACAAATAGAATCTCCCTTGTTCCGTTGTTTCAGAATACAAATGTTGAGATGAATAATCACAAAAGTGTCTGCTAGCAGCTTAGTATGAAAGGACTCGACATTTTAATTTGAAACCCCGACAAACGCGTTTTTCTCTTCTTCGCAAAAATGAATGTGAGTAAAATATGCATATGCATACATTCAAAAATTGTTTTTAAAGGGGGTCAACTAATTTCAATCTTTCAAGCAGTTGCCTCCACTTTTCCTCAATTTTGTTCTAAGTTGAAGTTTTGTGTTCTGATTTGAATCTTATTTCGATTTATCATTACAGTTTAACAACCTTTATTAGAAAAATTTTGGTTTAAAAATGTCATAAAATGCTGTCAAAACTGTACTCATATGAAATCAATTCAAAGCTTTTATTTAAAAGTTCTTCAATCCCAGATCATTGCTCTCAAAAACTCGAATTTACTTTTTGTACGTGTTTCATCACACATGATTCCAGATTTAAAGGACAAAGGTGGGATGTTAGACTAACCCAGACCATTAACTCCATCCAGCAGTGCAGAATCAACAACAGCAAATACAGTACACTCTCTCTGTTGAAACCACCACCGACACCGATATAATTCATCAAGCGTAAAAGGATCTCCGCACTCACTCATGCTCTCGTATCAACATTTCACCCAGCCCAAATGGGTGGGGGGGAGGTTCAAGAAGAGGAAGAGTTGTACACCCTCACTCTGCTGAGCCGCGCCAAAGTTGACGGAAAAATATGGTTTACGATTATGATTGTCATATCGTTTTCACTTCGACGCGAAACGATGTGTTTTATGTGAGTGTGATCCAGCACCCCGCTTCCCCCGTCCACGTGGTGTACTCTGACTATCTGGGCTGGCAGCAGCTGCCAAGTTGAGCTATGGTTCACTAGCTGCATCATTTATGGTGCCACCGCCGCCAGTTCAAACGGTTGAGAATGGGAAAAGCGGATCAGAACGTTGGCTGGGCTGTTTGCGAGTTGATTCTCGACCCAACAAGTGAAGGATTATTTTCTGTTGGTTTATTTTCCGGGAAAAGTCTTTCTCGTGGAGGGATAGGAGAGGTTTGAATTTTACAGAAGTAGTCGAGCATTCCGAAGCATAGAACAAAAAAAAATACTTTTTAGAACTGTATATGAAGCTAAACATTGTTAATTCAAATGAGGCACATTTTCGGAATTTCACAATTAATAAATTTGACATTCTGCCACATATCCACATAATCCCCTATAAGCAAAACGGAACTCATCGTCCTAGTCCTTGGTCGGCTTAAGCCGATCGCCTAGAACGGATGTGGAATGAGTCGGTTTATGTGTCATCAATTTACTCAGCGCCGTTGAATATTTGTCAATAAATTATATATTGAAAACGCCAGGCACCACAAAAACCGGCACGAAACGAAAGGGTGAGGCGTCCTCTAGCATAAATCGTCCTTTTCTGAACTCGAGGACAAACCCGGGGTCAGAAGATAAAAAGAAAGAAAAAGATAAACAAATTCTGTCCTCGTGTTCGGGTTGCACCCGGAATGGGGACCTTCCGTCAGAGCTCAGAACCCTTCCCCCGGCCCAAAAGGGCATCCAGAGGAAGTGATTTGGCTATAATGTGCTCTCCGCTCGTGACCACCGCCGTGGGCGCCATTTGTTCCCTCCAATAGTATGCAGATGTTGTTTGGGCGTGGGAGGTCGTTATGAAAACTATAATGATGACTATCCCCTCCGTATATTGACCATTTGATGCGTTTCCTGACACCCACGCCGGATTTCGTTTATGATTGCTGCTGGAGTTCCGAAAATTGATGGATCGACGAACGTCTCGTGATGTTCCGGATATAGGCGAGATGGTGGGATCGGATCGAGCAAAGATTTATTCGAGCGTGTCCTTTGGGAATCAATTGCTTTATTTGATTCTGGCGGGGCAGTTATCGTTATAGTTTATGAATGGGAAATGCGAGTGTTTGTGTCATGAACAAAACGCGATCGATAATAAAATTTCTAATTGCTAGTTGTTTGATAATTTTGCAAAGATGATGAAGATAACGAAAACGTTATGACAGTGGTGTTCATTTGCCAGATTTTTATGCATTTTTTGCGATAAAACTCGTTCGATTGTTGTCTTACTAAGTCATAACGTGTAACTAACATTGGTAATTTTGTTGGTATTCAATAATCAAAACAATATCATAAAAATCAACCTGCAAAAAATAATTTCTACATTCAACCAGCTACTTCTTGATCGGTAATTCTTGCAAAACAATGGCGACTTGTTGGAGATAGAGCACAGATGTGGTCTTATCAGATTCAAACTGTAAGTAGGGTAGTTCTTTACGACTTGGAAAAAAAAATCACGATTTAAAAAAAAAAAAATTTGTATATAGAAGCAACTTTTGCTTCATTAGTTTTTTCATACAAGTCTCCATACAATTTTGTGCCTGGTCATACACAATTGGTTCGTAAATTAATATTAATTATGTTGAAAAGGGATTTTCTGAAAATTTCCTTTATTTTTTTTCACTTGAACGACGGCTTCTAATTTTCTCGGGAAACGGGAAAATAATTCTGAAAATCCCGGGAAATCCAACCTTACCTATAACCTTAAACTGACTTTTATTACCCTTTTGGAAGCAGCATTATCATTAACATTTATAATTCCTGTGGATCTGTATCTCAATATTCAAAATGTAAGTGTATTTTTTTTATTAAAAAGGTAATAATAAAAGTTTAAAATGTTTCCTACGCCCAGAACTGGGCCTCGATATAAGAGAGGATAAAGAGCATGGTTCAGTATTTAAATGGCACTGTGAACGGACGGAGAGGATAAATCCCGAAATTACCGAGAGTGCTTTACTCGTGGGTTCATTTTCCAAAAAAATCACCCTTCAAAAAATATGTGTCGATTCCGAGATTTGAACCCGAGACCTTCGGCATATTGAACTGCGCCTTTGCCGTATCGACCACCACGGTTCGGTAGTTAAGTGGCTGTCATTTGTTCATATAAGCCACTCAATGTGATGAACTGTTTTAATGAACGAATGAACACGATTTGTTATTGTTGTAGTAGTGCGAGAGGTGACCTTCAAGACAGCATTTTAAATTTTTATATGACCTTTTCAAATGTCAGGCTAGGTATTTGAATTTTTTCCTATTTTTCCTTAAAAGCCTATCTAATACCCTTTCATTTGCGTCCAAGACAGCTAAAATCGGTTGAAATGGTGCGGAGTAATGATTTTTTTGAAAAAAGTGGTTTTTGCGAAAATCGACGAAATGGCCATTTTTCGGACCACCCTAACACGGCGTAGGTCATCCTAATGGCGAAACAAAAATATACGAGTCTAATTAGACCGTTGCAAACATTTTTTGAAGTTTATGTCCCTCGACTCTAACCAAAGTCGAGGGGGGGGGGGGGGGGGGGGCAAAAAAATAAAAAAAGTATAAAAATTAAAATTACGAGCCACGGTTTAAACTTTTTAGTGAAAAAAGTGTTTTAAAATGCATTATACACCTGTTCATATGTTTTGCCATCATAAGTTTCCAAAATCTCTAAGTATTGACGAAAATTTCATTTTTTTGCGAAAAATAATTTTTTTGCGGTGCTTTTCATTGGAATTTCTTAAAATCTAAACATTTTTAAACAAGCCCAAACATGCTAAATATGATTATCAATGCAGAAAAATGCATTTTAGATTGTTTTAAGTTGATTAGACTTCTATTTTCATGGAAACTTTGAACTTTTTTGGAAAATTTTTTTTTTTTTTGCCTCCTGATTTTTCAGACCAATTTTGAAGGGGGGGGGAGGGCGACATAAACTTTGAAAAATATTTGCAACGGCCTTATTCCGGCCAAGAAAAGTTTTGAGCCCGATCGGATTTTTTTTTCGAATCATGCTGTTTTCGTGCAGAATTGCTGTTATTTAAGTATTTTTTTTTGAAGCCGGATCTCACTTCTTGTATGTAAACTAGGTTCAAATTCGCCATTCAAACCTTTCCAATGAGTCCAAAACATTGAAGATCTGGCATCCCTGTCTCAAGTTATGACTAGTTAAGTGATATTTAAGTATGTTTTAGAAGCCGAATCTCACTTATCTAAACGGAAACATTGTCCGGATCCATTATCCGACTTATGGTTGGATAGGTTATCGAGGGACGTTCCTAATGAGTTCGAAACATTGAAGATCTGGCAACCCTGTCTCATATTATGAAGTTTTTCCAAAAAAATACTTATTCAGATAAAAATTATTCTCAGATCTTTTATTTATGTGATCCATTTTCAGAAAGTACTGAGTAAGGCACCAACCACACATGTGGATTAAGTTAGTTTTTGACATAGGGAATGCATTAAAAAACAAAATAACAAAGAAATGTCGATTGTCAAAATCGTAGAGAAGCTCTTAATAGTTGCCATGATAAAAGGAGCATAATTGTTGAGCTATTTCATGCATCTTCTGATAGAAAGGCTATCATGTTCTGCAGTAAGAATTACATGACAATACTTCCCAACTAAGACAGCGGAAACAGTGAACACCACATAGTTTTCTTTCCCAGAGCAGATATTTGAATGACTTTGATGAACTACTGTTAAACTTGCTTGCTTGTTCGGGTATCAGGGTCAAAATAAATACATCAAATACATGGGGTAAAGTATCATAAATATAATAGCAAACCCTACCCTTCAAGTTCAACCGCTCTAATTAACCAGTTACACTTTAGTGTTTGCTTACACCATCCTTTGAAAGCTTTCAATTAGACCAAATCATACGACTCAATTACCATTCGGGGTACCATATGCCACAGCCAACATTTACACTCTGTTCGGTCCCAAAAGTTTCTAATTATTAAAGCTTCGCAATCCTGCCCGTCAAAGTCGGGGCACCCTCCCAAAACTAATAAATTATGTCCTTCGCCCAACGAAAACTGACAAAAAATGCTGCCCAGCCTGACTTGTGTCAACAAACCGTCCGGTCCAATTCACAACTTTTGCGTAATGCTTTTATTTCTATGCTAATTAGAGGGCGACTAGTCGGCCTGAATGAGGGTGACACCAAACTTTAAATCATCACTCATCATAAACTGTGAATTTATGTGTGAGGGTTCGTTTTAAAGCCACTTTGAAATATGTTCCCTGCTTTAAACACACCCTTAAACACTAAACACACCATCACACAGTTTTGGGGAATTTATTTAGGCTATCTGTTCGGTTTGCTTCCGCTACTCAATGATCTTAATCAAACATAGAGGGACTACTGGAACCATTTTTTTGACGACGTCCAGCTGGAGCAGATGTAAAGTTTTTAGCAGCAGCAAAACAAGGTCGCAAAAGTTTGTGCGCAAAAATAAAGTAAACAAAAAAGGCGATCCAAAATTGGCACTTTTTGTTTGTTTTCGACTCATAATGTGTTAATTATAAACGGATTATCTTTCGTTTTGGAAGCCTTTCCTGCTTCGGGCTCAGCAAAAGTTGAGTTGTCCAAAAAGTTGGTTCAAATGGATGGTACCAATGCACACAAACGGTTGCACTTGTATGATGAATTTAAAACAATGAAATACCTTCTGACAGGTTACAACTGTTCTGATGGCAGTTTTAGGTAGTGTTTTAGCGTTCAATCCCATTCTAAACCACCAACGTCATCGTCATGCCATCAACAGGCCACCGACAGAAGAGTTGAGGTGGACCTTTTTCGTAAAATCGATATATTCAAATGAGCTATCGAAAAGGTTGTGTTTACACTAGATAGTACCGGGCAGATATGATGAGGCATTTTTGTGGTGGGGCCTGGGCAGCTGTACAATGTATACGTGGACTCTGCTAGCTTGAATATAAAGAGCAAACAGTTCAGGTGCTTTAACGGGGAGCGATTACAATTACAGTGAAATCTCTTGATCACATTTATAGAAATTACTCAAGAAATTTGGAAACTAGTACATCAGTTTACTAAAATTTTGAGGAATTTCAAAAATTAATCTCAAGAAATTCTGTAAAACAATATTGTAGACACAAGAGAATTATACAACGCAATATTTCATTCAAACTGTCAACCTTTTTGCCCAAAATCCAACATTCCCAAAACTCTTATCGCTTCGACTCACTTCCCATTCAAACCAACAGGATTGCCTGTTGTTTTGGCATTGTCTATTTCCAAGTACGTTACAAAAATCCCCAGCACTTTCCAACAAACAGGAGAAAAGCCGCTTCCGTGTGCCGTTTTTTACCCAGAATCCCGGAATAACTGGAAGAAAAATCACACAGAAATTCCTCCATTTTCGTTCAGCCACGCATGATTCCGGTCGGAAGCTCCGAAATCGTCCTAACCCTCACGTTCTGCCGTGTGGCACGTACTCGTGGAACCTCCGCTGAAAAGAAAGGCTTTCGAAGCCCAGCAGTGCCAGAATGTGATAACTTCATATCCATATCGCCACGGATCACGGCGCGGAGTTCTCCGTGGGCACAAATATTTGTTTACGACCTCGCACTTGTGGAACCGGCCTGCAAGAGCTTCTCCGGAAGAATGTGTTGTTCGCCGGTGTGGATTTTAACGTAGTTTCTCGATTCGCTGAACAATCATTGGTAGTGTGTTTGTTTGTCTTTTTTTTTTTGTTTTAGGAGAGAAAACTTCGTTCAGTGGGCTTTCTATCCCTAGGATTGCATGTTTTTTTGTTAAGAGATTCCAGGGCGAATTTGAAATCGTATCAGGTTTGATTGTTTTCAAGAACATTGCTATGGGAACAAACACTGAGTAACAAAAAAAAAAAGAATTTTCAGAACTTAAAGTAAAATAAAAAGTTTGAAAGGCAAAAGAAGAGTCTTAAACTTATCAAATTTTTAACCCTAAAATACACAGTCAAAACCAACTTCCGAAAAGCAACTCTGTCAAACTTTCTGTCTCGCGTGCCACCTGTTACGGCACACGTGACTGAAGATAATTTTTTTCTCATCAGCTTAGAATAAAAAGCCCTAGCACGCGTAGTAGGCCACTAAATCCAGCCAGCAGGCTGTTATCTCTCACGCAATTGACTCCACGGTGACTTGTTATCCCCCTCGTTTTGGGTAAACTGTCTGCCAATATAAAATATACACCCCGGCCGTGGCTCCTTTGACCAGCTGGGCAATACTTTTTGTGCGCTGACAAGTTTGGTGTTAGATAAAGAGAAAAGCAAACCATCTTAAGTTGGTGGGAGCCTTTCTCACAATAACTTACATTTTTATTTAAACGGATCTTTAAAAAAATGGCAGAATACCTAGGCAGAATACTTATCGGAAATGTATTACATATTTCGTCATGATAAATGTTGTTTGCAAGTCACCTTTTGGCATTTAGATATACAACTAACTTACTCCACCTATGCGGTTGGTAACTTCCTTACTACATAACCAAAATGGATCATACAAAAGATCAAGAAATAATTTCCATCTCATTTAATAATTCTTTGGAAACCGAGTGCACAGTAAACTTGGTTTTTGATATGGAACCATCCAGTCTCAAAATAATTATCACTTAAGTGGTCATAACTTAAGACAAGGTTGCCAGATTTTCAAACCTCTAAAATCATTTGGAAGGTCTATCAATTACCTATCCAACGATAAGTCGGATGATTGATCCGGACATAATTTTCATACTGGTAAGTGAGATCCGTATTCGAAATGGTACATCAATATAACTTAAGTGGTTATAGTTTAAGACAGTGTTGCCAAATCTACTCATTTTTTTTAAGCATTTTAAAGATCTTTTATTTACCTTTCAAACAAAACATAATGCACACAGCCATCTCAACATTTTCGGATTCGGGAAATCTGGAATTTGGGAATCTGTTAATTTGGGATTTGGGAACCTGAGAATTTGGTAATTTGTGATTTTAAAAAATTGAGAATTTTGGAATGTAAAACTGATGAATTTGGGATTCCGAGAACCTGGAAATCTGTGAATTTAAGATTCTAATAAATTCGGGAGTTTATTTTCTGTTTGTTTTGGGTTTTGAATATCTAGGTATAAGAGATTTTGGGAATATGGGAACGAGGAAATTTGGAATTTCAGGAATTTTGGAATCAGGAAATTTGTGAATCTGTAAATTTCAGGGTCTTGTGAATCTTGGAATTAGGATATTTGGGATTTTAGGAATTTGCGAATCAATTTAGGATTATTGGAAATTTAAATCTGTAATTTTGGATTTTAGGAATCTGAGAACCTAGGAGTTTGATTTTTGAATTTTAAGGATCTATGGATTTGGGAAATTGTGATTTTAGGAATTTGTGAAATTGGGAATTCGGAATATTAAATAAAACGGGAAATTGGGTTTAAGGATTTTATGAATTTGGAAATTTAGGAATTCGGGATTTTGAGAATTTTGTGATGTAAAATTTGAGATTTTTGAAATCTCGAACTAGCAATTAGGGATTTTAGGAATCTGGGCATTAGGAAATTTTGGATTTTTATAAATTTGAAACAAGGGATTTTAGGTATTTGAGAATCTGGGAATTTGGTAATCTATGAATGTGGTTGTTTAGGAATTTTGGAATTGAAGAATCTGAAAATATGTGAATCCAGAAATCAGGCAATTTGACAAGTTGTAATCGGGGATTAGAAACAATAGGAATTTGGAATTTTGAGAATATTGGAATCTAGAAATTTAAGAAATCGATAACCTGAACCTGACAATTTGAGAATTTTTAAATTTAAGATCCAAGAAATTGTAGTATTTAGGAGTTTGGGATTTTTGGCATCTTTGAAAAGAGGATGTTGGGAATTTGGGAATCTGGGAATCTGAAATATTCGGGATTTAGAAAATTTGGAAATGTAGGTATTAAGATTTAATGATTTGGGGATTTAAAGAATTTGGGATTTTTTTTCGAACAGAAACTTGCAATAGAGACCACAAAAGACCTGAGGGTCGTGAATGTGGATGGATTGTTTTTTTGGGGGGTTTTAAGAATTGGAGAATTAAGGATTATTGGATTTTGTGAACCTGAGAATGTGAGATTTTCGAATTTTGAGGATCTGGGAATTTGGGAAATTGAGATTTAAGTAATTTTTGAATTCGGAAATTAAAGTATTTGAGAATTTCGTAATCAGGAAATTGAGGAGTTTAAGATTATAGGAACTTGGAGATTTGCAAATCTTAGATTTTGGGATTTTTGGATTTGAGGAATTAGGGATTTGGGAATTTGCGAATTTGAATTTTTGGGATTTTAAAAATTTGTGAAGTCAAACATATAATATTTTTGAAATCTCGGAACTGACAATTAAGATCTTTAGAAACCTGGGAATTTGGAAATTTTGGAGTTTTAGAATGTGTGAATTTTAAAATTGGGAAATTTAAATTTTTTGAAGGCGCAAATTTGGGAATAAGTGTATATCTAAGAATGTGGTTACTTGGAATTTTGGAATTTGGAATCTGAAAATTAATTAATCTAGAAATCAGGAAATTTGAATTGAGTGCCATCCCGTTTTTGGCAACACGACTTTTCAACACATATCCTTTTGTCAAAAATTACGGAAGAATGCGAATAGCTTAATTTTCCTTCTAGATTGTTGATAGAAACCCAATCAATAACTTCACATAATAATGAACAATATAAACATTGACGTTGATTTTTGGCAAGCAGAATTGTTATACAATTTGTGTTGCCAGAAACAAGATGGCACTGTAGATAGGGAATTTGAGATTTTTAGAAATTCGAGAACTTGAAAAGTAAGGGATTTAAGAATCTGGAATCTAGGAATTAGGAAACCTGGGAATCTGTAATTTTGGGATTCGGGAATTTAGGGATTTTGGATTTTTGTAAGCTGGGAATTCCAAAATATGAGAATTTGGAAACTTGAGATTTTAAAAATTTTAGATTTTAGGATTTTGTGATTTTTGCAATCTCTGATTAGAGGATTTTTGAAATTTGAGAATCTTGGAATCTGCAATATTCAGGATTCTAGAAAAGTAATATTTAGGTATTCATATTCAGTTTTTTTTTCTTTTTATCATTTAGAAGAGAATTCTTTTTTTTAAGAAAAGATCTGCTTATTTAAAAATATATCGGGTTTTTTTTTTGGATTTACATTTATAAATTTAGCCGACGGAACAGTTGGATTGCTCCGATACAGCCTTCTGATGAATGAGTGTCAGTATCTACTTATTTATTTTCAAGAATTTGCCTCTCGAACCCTTAATTTTTTTATTAGAATTGTTTTTTAAATGATCGTTTTAAAAAAAATTGTAATGCAGCTCACTTAAAACACTCTTTCAAACACTCTTCCTAACACTCTAACTTGCGGTTTTCCTGCTGCAACGTCCACTCCCAATCCCAAAAGGGTGATTTGCGAACCTCCTATAGAGTCACAGGGCAATCTAGCGCAAAAGCGTGAGCATAAATTCATTTGCCGCCTTGCTATAATTATTGGTCAGGAAATCCTTTGATCCCTGGTGCTGGCAGCCGGGCTGGTGAGGCCCCTTATTTTTTCAGTGTCCAACCTTGGACAGGGCGAATGGACGGTTGGCTGGACGCGGGAATGAGCTCAAGTCAATTTAAAACACTTTGACCTCGACGCTTAATCATGACTCCGTTCGCTGGCTTTCCCGAGTGGACACTGGAAGAAATAATTGTGATGTTTCAAGATGCAAAAAATAAAATACTTCCAAAAGTAAAAATTCCGAATAAAAAGTAGAAAACGAAATAATGTGAACTTAGAAAGTTGTGACAATAACATAACATAAAACAAAACCAATAGTAAATCTCAGTGTCGCCATATGTTCCCCAACCAACTGAAACTGTCCAGCTTGAACTGTTGGAGGTTTGAGGCCCGACAGGATCAAACGAAGTCCCACACTGCCACTGATGCAAACTGTGAAAGGGACGACAGAACACTAATTTGAATTTATATTCATTACATTATTGTCGTCGTCACCATCCCTTGGTCGGTCCGTTTTGGGATTGAACTCGGGAGCCCTGCCGGAATCCCCACGGGTTCGGACCGGGTCCGAGATTGGGTTGAGAGAGTTTGTGTGTGTGATAGGAATTGAAAGAGCGATCAGCATTGGCCATATAATTAAAAATTACTTACCCTGACGCCACTGACTGCTGCGCAATCGGACGTTTGGCAAGTTTTTCACTGCCCGAGAAAGGACCAAAGGGTGGGTGGGCCTGATTTATTTGCATACAATTATTTTACCCAGTCAGGCCCGGCGAGTGAGAGAGATAGGGAAAAGATTTATTGGCGCAAGACTGTCGATAAAAGTCGTGGTCGCTGGAAGTGAACGAATCTGTGAAAGCCCTAATCCGAACCAACATACTTACAGCTTAATGACTTTATAAACGAAACAGTCGTTACTAAACTTTGAATCAATTCTAAAAGAGAAGGGAGAGAGGGTTTTTATTGACACGGGTATCGAAGGTTTTGCTTTAAAGGGATTAAGCTTCAAATGGTGAGATGAATGGTTTGAGGCAGATTAAAATGTAAAAAACAGAAAAAAAAAACAAAAAACAAAAAACCAAAAACCAAAAACAAAAAACAAAAAAACAAAAAACAAAAAACAAAAAACAAAAAACAAAAAACAAAAAACAAAAAACAAAAAACAAAAAACAAAAAACAAAAAACAAAAAACAAAAAACAAAAAACAAAAAACAAAAAACAAAAAACAAAAAACAAAAAACAAAAAAAAAAAAACAAAAAACAAAAAACAAAAAACAAAAAACAAAAAACAAAAAACAAAAAACAAAAAACAAAAAACAAAAAACAAAAAACAAAAAACAAAAAACAAAAAACAAAAAACAAAAAACAAAAAACAAAAAACAAAAAACAAAAAACAAAAAACAAAAAACAAAAAACAAAAAACAAAAAACAAAAAACAAAAAACAAAAAAACAAAAAACAAAAAACAAAAAACAAAAAACAAAAAACAAAAAACAAAAAACAAAAAACAAAAAACAAAAAACAAAAAACAAAAAACAAAAAACAAAAAAACAAAAAACAAAAAACAAAAAACAAAAAACAAAAAACAAAAAACAAAAAACAAAAAACAAAAAACAAAAAACAAAAAACAAAAAAACAAAAAACAAAAAACAAAAAACAAAAAACAAAAAACAAAAAACAAAAAACAAAAAACAAAAAACAAAAAACAAAAAACAAAAAACCAAAAACAAAAAACAAAAAACAAAAAACAAAAAACAAAAAACAAAAAACAAAAAACAAAAAACAAAAAACAAAAAACAAAAAACAAAAAACAAAAAACAAAAAACAAAAAACAAAAAACAAAAAACAAAAAACAAAAAACAAAAAACAAAAAACAAAAAACAAAAAACAAAAAACAAAAAACAAAAAACAAAAAACAAAAAACAAAAAACAAAAAAACAAAAAACAAAAAATTATAATTACATCATTGCAAATATATATTTATTTAGTTTAAGGTGTAACATCGATTCGATTTATCTCATGAAATCAAAATAAAGTCCTGGCATATCAGTAAACCGATGACAACTAGAAATGTCCAGCGTCCAGCGCCACGAGGCCGTTTCATGTCCTTGGTTCAACAACTGCCGTCAACCCATCCCGACCTGTGACGTTAACCCTCACTTCGGAGAGATGGGCAATGTTAGTCAACGTAAACAAGGGCATTCACACACACATGCAAATAACACCCACTATTATATTTTCGCACACAATGCCAAGCTATCGCGACGGGATGAACAGATCCTCTCGCACTCACTTTGCAAAAGGTCTACCTTGGTGTGTGCAAGCCAAGAGAACGTGCGAGGGTGTACGTAATTATGTGCGATCCCATTTTATGAATATGATTATTACGTGTAAACATAACCACATGTACGGTCGGGTGCCACGTTGCTGCGTTTCTCTGCTGTTGGCGTTGTTGTTTGTGGGGGTGGCAACTCTGAACATTGTGACTCTGCAGTGATACCGATCAAGCGAAGAGTTGTGCAAATCGTGATGGGACTCTTCAACGCGGCGTTGTTGTACACCTCTAGAAGGGGGGTTAGATTGGTGGTAAAGGGAAAACCTGTCAATTTCGAATCGTTTCGCTTTTCGGCAGGATAGTAAATTATGCCACAGTGAACAACAAGCCAAATGATAAATGTAATTTCTATGGAAATTTTCGCTGTGAGGGACACGTGTGCGGCGGGAAGGAGACGGGGTGGGTGGTTGATTTTTCTCTCCTCTTTTTCTGAGAGTGAATTCCTGAGGGAATTTTGCAGACAAACCGAGACCAGCATCACCCACCATTCATGGTGGATGATGTGATGATACAATTTGCATATTGGTGAAATGTGATCTGGAGCACAAGTGAATCAAAATGATTCTTAATTGCTTGTTGGGCAGTTTGGAGTTTTTCATTGTGGTTTGGAACAACATTTCGAGATTAAATTTTCAAAAGGTCCTATCAGTGTAGAAAATCCCCTGAAAATATACTAGATTTACCATTTTTTTTAACTTTTCAAATAGTGGCTATCCTAATTTTAATAATTTTTCGCCCTTTTCTCCCGCCTCCTCCTCAAGCTAATAAAAATTAATATTTCTATTTAACTTTATTTTTATTTAAATTTACATTGAAATTTTGGCCAATTTAACTAAATAATACTATTTTGAAATTATTAAATTTTTAAAGACAGAGTTGAACCAGCAACAAACAAAATGGGACCAATGCATTGTTAAAAGAAAAGTCCAGAAATATATGAAAATATAGGATAAAACTAATATGTAAGTGAATTTTTAACTGATTTGCAAATTTTGGTAC
Source organism: Culex pipiens pallens (assembly GCF_016801865.2). Taxonomy (NCBI): domain Eukaryota; kingdom Metazoa; phylum Arthropoda; class Insecta; order Diptera; family Culicidae; genus Culex; species Culex pipiens. The sequence continues at coordinate 95,430,169 of NC_068939.1, read as the reverse complement.
TGAAAAAATGCCTTGAGCATTTTGTGTTTTGATTCAATGTTATGATATCAATTTTGCTGGAGAAAAACAAACTAGAGAATGAGGTTTGGGAGGGCGTTTTACCAGAATGCTTTACTGTGAACTGTCACTAGTTGGTCACAAGTTGGATGGACTGTTTGTTTACATTCAAGTTTTCGTCCTTTTGAAATGTTGCTACGGAATTCTCGGGATTTTGACGATTTTGGGTGATATAAGTTAAATCGTCTTTTCAGCATTGATTTGAGTGTTAAAAAAATTAAATATTCGATACTGTTTTGAAGTTTGACACATATCTTGACGCCAAAGAACATTTTATATTTGTAAATATATGGAGATTGCTCACATTCTTAACTATGTATTGTAACTGTAATAAACATTCTTTGAAAATATAAATTATTTTGTCATTTATTTTTTATTTTGACGTATTCGCATTCGCTTGGAGATGGTGATCTGAGCGGGATTTTTGTCCTTTATTATTTCATATTTTATTCTATTTTTGCATAAGAATGTTGGATTTGGATTATGAACAATTCTCTGAAATTTCGTCCATTCGATTTTTTTTTTGAATTTTTTAATCCGGATGAAACTTTTATGGTGCCTTCAGTATGCCCAAAAAAGCCATTTTGCATCATTAGTTTGGCCATATAATTTTCCATACAAATTTGGCAGCTTTCCATACAAAAAAGATATGAAAATTCAAAAATCTGTATCTTTTGAAGGAATTTCCTGATCGATTTGGTGTATTCGGTAAAGTTGTAGGTATTGATAAGGACTACACTGAAAAAATTATACACGGTAAAAAATGCGATTTTTAATTTTTCTTTTTGTCACTAAAACTTGATTTGTGAAAAAACAATATTTTATTTTTTTATTATTCTGAAATCTTTTAGGGGACATCAAATGCCAACTTTTCAGAAATTTCCAGAACGGACAAAAATATTTGACCGAGTTATAAAATATTTCTCGCAAAAAGTGTTCAACTTCATTTTTCGATATCAAATCAAATTTGCAATCAAAAAATACTTTAGTGAAATTTTTATAAAGTGCACCGTTTTCAAGTTATTGCCAATTTTAGGTTACTTTTTAAAAAATAGTCGCAGTTTTTGATGACTTTAAATTTGTGCACATGTTTGCCACCTTTGAAAAAAATATTTTTGAAAAGCTGGAAAAATTCTCTATATTTTGCTTTTTTGAACTTTGTTGATACGACACTTACTTGCTGAGATATTGGTCCAATTTTCAATGTTAAAATATGAAACATTCGTGAAATCTTGCGATCTTTTTGAAAACAATATTTAAAAAATAAAGCAAGAAAAACATTTAAAAGGGCCAAACATTCAATATTACGCTCTTTTAAAATGTTAGTCTTGATTTAATTTTTTTAAATATTGTTTTCGAACAGATCGAAAAGTTTCAGCCGGATTAAAAAATACAAAAAAATCCAATGACCGAAATTTGAGAGAAAAGCTCATTTACAAAAATGTTTGGGACCGAGTGTCAATAATTAAATAATTGTTTTTTTTAATTCTAATTATGAAAAACTAATGAACTCTGTGAGAGTCAATTTTTTATTATACTAATAAAATATATTTAACTCGTATTAATCCTTTTTTGATATTAGCCTAACATACAGAATCAATTTAATTATTTTTGTCAAGTTCAGTTTTTGATAACAAATTGTTCTAAAAATTCATTGTTATTTGTGTTTTGTAATTTTTTTTTTATTGATAAGTATAAACTGTACATCAGGTCAAGGATTGTTCAAATAAAATTGAATAAAAAGTGTGTTTGGTTTGTTTTCAAACGTCATTTACAAAACTTTTACCTAATGTAACGCGGATCAGTACCGTTGATCAGTTGTGGGTACAAATCTCACCTGCACCAAGTGGAATCTTTTTCGCCATCTCTGAAACATTACTAGCAGTTGTTGTAATACTTTAATATCGTTGCTTTTAAACAAACAAAACTTTTACCAATTTTTTGGTTTTATATTTCATTCAGTATTTATCAAACTCATTTTTTTATATGTTTGGTATAACTGTGTGGAATCAAGAAGTACAAATCGACTTTTAATTTGTTAAATATTCACCATTATCTACAATCAATCTCTGTATCACCAGCGTTGCTTCCACAAATAAAAAAAATACAATTACCGAGAAACCAAGCAAACAAAAAAAATCCACTCTGTTTATCTCGGACAAACAAAAATATGATTAATTACGCTTTTCTTCGGCGCAAATCAAATTTAATCAAACTAAAATAAATTGGTTTTATATTCTGGCTGTGGCCAGCTCTTGTAGTGGTACGAGCGAGCAACCTGATTCTATTGACTCAACCTGGAAGTCTACATGGTCGAATTCTGGCTGCTCTGGTTCTGCTGTACGAGAGATATGCACAACGTGTTTGATTATGATGGGTACCTCTGTTTGGCACACGAACTGATCAACCAGTGTGTCGGTGTTATTGATCCAATAGTAGAGCACTTTACCCTAGTTAGTCAAATTTGAAACTCTCTAAACTCCCTCTCGGTCAATGGTTGTTATTGAAGACTTGAAGCGAGCATCGCCCACATATCGCTGAACGCCTCTCTCTCGCTCCATGGCCAGTTAGCATCCAATAAAAATCATTGCAAACATGTTTTATTCATTGCGATGCCCCCGTTGTAGGCACCACTGTCTGAAATGTCCGGTGGAAGTATCTTTTCCAGCCAGTGTCAGCGGGCAGTCCAGCGCAGAACTCCACACAGCTCTGAATAGATCCAATAATGACAAATCACTTTCCGTAACTCGGTCGTCTTTTGCCTAGTTGGCCAATTTTTGCTGCCCCCCCACGCGATGTTGATGTGATTTGATCTCTCTACGTTCTTGGTTTCTGATTGACGGCAGCTCCTGGAAACCGCCGTACAAGGATGAGAGTGTCTGATTCCAGGAGCAGTTGGGCTGGCGAAACCACATCACATGGAGTTGGAGGCTTGTTTTTGAAATGGAAACTAATAAACCACAATTAGATTAGATGTTCCGCCTTGATCTAATTATACAGCTAAGCACTTTTTTCTGGGGAGTTCACGTAACGCCGGCCAAGGCATGATACTATTTCGCAGAATTCAGACGTTTTGCTGACTACGGTAAACTAAAGACATTGAAGAGGGGGAAGGATGATTCTACCAAAATATGCCAATCATATACGGGTAATCTCACTGCCACAGCCACAGCAGTAGAACTGGCAAGAATGATATGGAGAAAAATCGTAAATCAAATTTTACGCCTGGTCAAAATCTTCTTCTGCATGGAGGGTTAACGGAATCTGCTGATACTTACGTGTGATTCTCTGGGACATTGGCGCAAACTTCCGGGAAACAGTATTTTCGACATTTATTGATATGATTTGATATCTGTAAACAAAGATAGGTTTCCGTAACTTCAGCGACACCACCTCATTAGTTTCTGTTTATTCACTGAGCTGTAAAACGCGCTGGAAAACTGTTTTCTATTTGAAACCGGAGCTCCCTTCGAGGAAATTTCACCAACGACGTTGTTTGGAGTTTGAGCCAAAAACAAAAAGCACACCCTTGAGCCCGCGTGACATCGAATCCGAACCTCGGTGATCCGCCAAAAACTTGCCTCCACACCGTTAAGTCATCGTTGAAATCCGATATTTATTAAAACCGAAAATGGACCGCCCGCGATGGCTGATGAAAGCTCGAGGGCTCTTACCTGAAGATTTCCAAGACTTTGTCGGCCTTGCCCCCACCCTTGTGTTGAGGAGGGTGAGGATTCCCTTCGAGTTCAGCTCCCAACTAATTAGTTCAACGAGCTATTTCCCGGTATTGTTTTTCTCGGAAGAGCGCCCACCGAACGGACCGTGATCCGTTGGACGAGGGTTTGATCCATCTGTTAGTGAAATTAGTAGAAAAGGAATTCGTCTTGAAATCATTCAAATTCGTTTTTCTTCCTGTTTTTCATGACATTTCATAAAAATGATTTTTTTTAAATCAGAGTTCCACAGAATTAAGAAAGATAAAAATAGTGCGGGGGTGTTGGTTCCAGCAAAAGCGAGCAAATCAATACGCCTGCAAATAAATTATTTTCCATGCTCATAAACAAATCAACGGAATTGGTTCCGTTTCATTTGGTGGCAACAGGTACCAGAAGTGTGTGTGTGTGTTTGTGTGTGCTAGTGGCAGTGAAGTTGATTTATTTTTCCTCTGGTTTAATATCCTTTCCTCATTTCCTTTGAGTTGATTTTTTTCTACCCAGTGTGGGCTTGTGCCATGTTAGCGAGGCACGAAGCATTAAACTTGCGTCGACGTTTGACGATGTGCAACAACAGGTCGCTGTTGGCTTTTTTTGCACACATTACACTAGGGTGGTTCGAAACAAAAAATCTACTTTAATTTTAAGTTAAAATTAACTGTGAAAATTTACATCTTTTTAAATCACAACAAAAATACTTTTATTAAAAAATAAGGACCACCCTAACGCCACCACACTGTTGCTTCCATTACGCACCTCCCCCTCCTTCTTCTCTTCACACGCACACACACACGTCGAATATTCGATCCTTTTTTCCTCCTGTCACCCACCCCCTACGTGAGTCAACCAAACCTCAGTCCTGTCCAGTTCATCACTTGTGTGTGTGTGTGTGTGTGTGTGTGTGTGTGTGTGTGTGTGAGCGTTGTGCGTTCGGATTGTATAACGTTTCACTTCTTCTCCCCTCTCCCCCACCCTTTCAATAACCTTACGCGTGTCACGACGACACGGTAGTGTGTTGCATTATTGGTGTCCTGCCAGGTCTGGACTGGTGATAAAAGCTACACACGCATGCCGTATCGAACCTCTTTTTGTGTATTATACACATACACACAAACTATTGAATTACTCTTCTTAAGGGAGAAAGAGTTTAATAAAATATTTATACATTAACACTTTTTTTACATTTTTAGAGTTCACTTTGATTAAAAAATACTTATTTTTATTCCTTTTATTTTTTTCAAATGGTTGCCTTTCTTTATATCTAAAAGGATGTTGAGATGTTTAGTACGATTTTCAATTCAATCATTGCCTAAAATAAAAAGTTACATATATCATTTAATTAAAATTTAGTCCAGTTTTTCTTTCAATATATCTGAAATAATTACTGAACATCATTGCAAAGGAATCTGGAAGTTTTCAGCATTTCAATATCCTTTCCGAATTGAAAAAAAACAAGAAAAATTCAAATAACTTGAAAAATCGATAATTTATTAAACATATCTTCAGATGACCAAAATCTAGTATCCAATTTCAGCCATTATTACATCATCGAAATCTATCACAAATACGGTATACTGGGCTGACAATACAATTCATCATAACTTTTGATATACAAAAGCTAGAGCCTTGAATTGTACTACGACATTTTTAAAAATGAAAAGGTTTACGGGGCAAGTGTGTGCACTCCCATACAAATTTATTTGGAGATAAAATAAAAGTTACTAAAATGGATTGGAAACGATAAAAAATAACATTTATGCAAAAAACATCAAAGATTTTTAAAATATCCTTAAATTTGACTGTTTTCATAAATTAAAATAATCGAAATTTTAACTACTTATCAAAAATCCCCCTTTGATCAAACATTTATGAATTATCATGGGAAGTGAGCAACTCTCTACAAAATTGGCCGATTTCGACCATTTTTATTTTTTGTATTTTTTTTTTATTTGGCTCAAACTTTGTGGGGGCCTTCCCTATGACCAAATAAGCTATTTTGTTTCATTGGTTTAACCATACAAGTCTCCATACAATTTTGGCAGTTGTCCATACAAATATGGTACGTTAATATTCAAACAGCTGTAACTTTTGAATAAACTTTCTGATCAATTTGGTGTCTTCGGCAAAGTTGTAGGTATCGTTGAGGACTATTGAGAAAAAAATAGGTTTCGAGATTTTTTCATATGTTTTAGGGGACAAAAACCCACAACTTTTGAGCCATAGAGAAACATGGTCAAAAAATCTGCCGCCGAGTTATGAATTTTTGAAAAAAATAGTGATTTATGGAAAAAAATCTAAATTTCATGCAAAAACAAATTTGACGTATTTTTGCCTTCCTCACCTTACTGAGGAAAGGCTATAAAATCACTCGAAAACTGAACTTCTCAATTAGACCTCCAAGACCCACCTTCATGTATACCTATCGACTCAGAATCGAATTCTGAGCAAATGTCTGTGTGTGTGGTGGGATGTTGATCAACAAATTGTCACTCGATTATCTCGACATTGGGTGAACCGATTTTGTCCTTTTTGGCGTCATTCGATCCGTCTTAAGTCGCTATTAAAAATTATGCAGTTTAGTTAAGTACTTCAAAGTAACTCGAACCGCCACAAAATTTGTGATAATAGCGACATCAGTGTACCACCAGCTTATTTTGATGGATTTTATGACGTTAGCCTTAGAAAAGGCAGCCAACAAGAAACGTCAGGTTATTTCCCCATGAAGAAGGCGCCAATCAGCGCCGAAACGTCGGACACAGCATAAACAGCGTTTCACTTTGCCCAGACTGAGTAGCCGATCAAACTCAAAAAGTACTTCAAAATTTATGCTAAAAAACGATTTTAACAAAAGTCCGGAAGATTATAAAAAGAGTGGGTTTTGTAAGGAAACCCGGCACATTATACATTTTTAGAAAGGTATTTAAAAGACCTTTCCAACGCAACCAATACATTGAAGATCGGTCAACCCTATCAAAAGTTATTAGCACTTAAGTGTTCTTTATGAACTTTTTGGAAGCCTCTGATATCACGATGAAAACGATGTCCGGATTTATCATGCACCCGTCGTTGAACAGGTAATAAAAATACCTTTCCAACGCGTCCAAAACATTAAAAATCCGACAACCCTATCAAAAGATATGAGCACTTAAGTGTTATTTATGCACTTTTTGGAGGACGGATCTCAGATAATTTGATAAAAACGATGTCCGGATCTATCATGCGACCTGTCGTTAGATAGGTAATTAAAAGACCTTCCCACGAGCGTGTCTATTTTGGATAGCATTACCCTTTAAATGAGAGGAAGGCACCAACCACCTAAGGGTGGATTAAGTAACGTTTTTAAATGTAAAATTGAATTGGCAATCGAAAAGTACTTTACAGACTTTTTGATTAACGGTGCACATCAACCAGAGCTTTTGCACCCAGATTTTTGTTACAGACATTTTAGTATCTTCAAAACTACGGATACTATCGAAATATTTTTATATTCATCCCCTAAAGTACTGTCCACCAAGTAATTTACAGCAAAGTTTCAGTAATTTAACAATCCCGTAGTTGCAGGATTGAATCCGTAAGTTTGACAATTTTGGTATAAGAAGACAACAACTTCCTTCGTTGCTGTGCACCCTTAAGGGCTCTGTTTTCAAGATATTGCCACCGATAGTTTGATTTTAGCGAAATATTTGCAGTTTTTCGATTTAAAAAAATAGTGACCATGAGTGACCATTTCAAAAAATTGAAAAGTTCAGAAATGTTTTTCATAAAATTGTCTAAAAGACATTGGAGATTTGATCTCGGGTTGCTGAGATACAGCCGCTTAAAGAAATAGAAACACGAAAACAGAAGTTTTCTAAGTCTCACCCAAACAACCCACCATTTTCTGAAGTCGTTATCTCAGCAACTAATGGTCCGATTTTCAATGTTAAAACATGAAAAATTCGTAAAATTTTGAATATTATTAACATTTCTTGATTTATTTATTTTTTTAGAATATTTTTTTCAAAAAGATCGGAAAATTTGAAAATTTGATAGTTGTTGCGCCTTAAAAAGGTAAACAAGTTATATACCGTCATCTGGGGCGATTCAGGACTACAGTCTGAATAGGGCCATCAGTGTTTAGAGTATTTAAGGGTTTTAAATTTGGAAATGGATGTACACATTTTGTTGGTCTGAGTCTGTTCTAACCAGAACCAACCAGAAAAATCAAAATATTGTTCTCATATATGGTTAAAACTGCTGTCCCAATTCGCCCCATTTGTCCCGATTCACTCCAGTTGACGGTAGTTGGTTTTCTCCATACATTTTGACGATTTTTTCCATACCAATTTCAAGGGGTTAGAGGGAGGGATTCCGGTGGTCAGAATGAGCTTCAATTTTGGAATTTAGCTTATTGATGAGACAATCTATGATTTCAGGGGGTAGCCCCGAGGATGTCCGGAATTGGACCACCCTACTGTACATCGGAATTGAACATGAGCATGGTCGACTGCCAATGAGCTGCTACTCCGTTATTGACAGATCAGCTGGAGTTAAACAATGAATCAAAAATGATCAGTGGAAGCCAACCATCGTTCATTGTTTGACATCTGAAGATCCCATCTTTATTAGTCAATAACGGCGCCCTCCCAAGAAGCCTGCAGTTCAACAAAAAGGAGAAATGTTTGTCCGATAATTGAAGTTGCATACTCATCAAGCATATAGTTTTTCGCTATAAACCTGTTGAAACCGCTTCACGGGATTGATTTTTTGGGTTAGTAGGATAAGGTATTGACTTTTCGCTGCCTCCCAAGCTACGATGCTATGGGAAGGTCTTTGAATTTACACACAAAACAACATTTGAAAGTTGTGACTACGAGTCATACGCTGTGACTAAGAGTCGACGGTTACTTTTTAAAGTTTAACAATGTTCTACATTAGCCGACTTGGTCCTAGACAGGTCCCAATACCGGAAAAATAATCAAAAAATCAAATTATTCGCTCTTGAGCATTGCCTTGGCGTTCTCGATTGCGAGATTCCTACTCGAAACTAGGTGTTCGAAGGCTTGATTGTTGAGGCAATTGCAAACCTCTTTTTACACCTTAGCTTCCATCCACCCCGGGACTCGAACTGACGACCTTTGGATTGTTAGTCCAACTGCCTAACAGCGGTTCCACCGAGACAGGACCCAGGGAGACGACTCCTTCACCTGGACTGAGCTAACGACCTAATCTTTAGGTTAGTCCGGGGCCAACATTTACTTCCCGCCCGACGGAAGGCGTGATCAGACAAATTTCGTCTCGAAAAATGCCACCGGGACCGTCTGGGATCGAACCCAGGCCGACTGGGTGAGAGGCAATCACGCTTACCCCCACACCACGGTTCCCGGCCGAAAAAATAATGTCATGGAAAAAAAAATCTGCAAACTTGAAGATCAGACAAAAACAAACAAAAATATTTGTATAAACAAAACGATTTTGCATGTATTCCAGAATTCAGGATTTACACCAAAAAAACAAAACGGGAAAGTTATGGTTTGACAGCATTTGACCAGTCTTTAGAAGTGTGCTTTTAATAGTATTATTTTTCGGAAAGTTCAGTAAATTTTGCAAAAGTATGGCCCTTTGGATGGTTGTTGTGGCAACCCTGACTAAGGGCTTGAGGAAAACCCGTTTTTCACCTTCTAAATATTTTGATAAAAATGTTGAGGCTTCTAACATATTCATCTACATTAATTGAGAATGGGAAAGAACTTTTTCCAAATTTGTGAGCTTGTTTAATTTGAAATGTCACAATTTGTATTTAAATGTTAAAAACTAAAAAAAAAATATTAATGCATTGATCCTAAATTTTCTAACTCTCCAGACAAAACATCGTTCTGATAGGTGATTGAAGCATACTTTTCGTCACCAAGGGTGTTTTTGTGAAAAAAAAAAATCACTCCTTGTCCATTTTTTACACTCTCAAACGATCGACTCTAGCCCTAGCAGTGGTTTGTGCGTTTTAGTTTTGTGCGCGCCTGATGTTTACCGTCGTCGCTGCTGCCATCAATCTTGTTCGTTGTGATGTGAAGTTTTTTCATGCAAACGGAATAAATAAAGGGAAAAAGGAGGAGGTGGAACAACCCGGTGGAAAACCCGGCACCGGTCACACGATGATGGACGAGCGACGAGTGATGCAAAGGGAAAAAGGACTCGACTCGGGGGAGGGGAAAAGCAACAGCAAACCTGGATGCAACAGAATAACAACATATACAGCGCCACGGATAAACATCACACCACGTGTCAGTGTCGGTGGCAGGGTGGCTACGGTCAGACATGGAAAGAATCACGAATCGCGATGGAAAAATTGAAGCTTGCTTGACGACAATGAAACGAACTTTTCTCGCGAGGCTTAACAATTTACCATGTCTGAATCGTCATCACTTCATGCGTGTGAGTGCGTTCATGTTGAGTTAGTTAGTGTACATAGTTTTGACATCGACCTGGTTTTGATAGTCTGGCCCGGGTTACGGGAAAAACGATACCAAATTGATGGGTGGATTCAATTCAATATCGCACTCAGCGTGGTTCTCGCTGGTTTGCAATAAATTGAAATGGTGCAATTTGAGTGCTCCAATTAGGACGGTTGTTATCGCGAACATTGTTTACACTATAGCTGGAGAGTTGATAAATATGTTGTACAGGGAAAATTTAGGGCGTTGCACAATCTTTTTTGCTACATTCATCCAGTGAGAATTTTACTAATTGGTAAATACAATCCAACCTCGATTGTCTGAAGTCCTTGCAATTTTTTTCTTAGGAAAATCTAATTTCGGGAAAAATATTGTCATTGTCTTATGTTGAGAATTTAAGCCCAAATGCTTCAAAAAATCACTAAATTTGATACCGTAACTAAATTCTCCCTGCAAATCATAACATAATTCAAGCCAGACGACAAAATGTACTGAAGCTGGCTTATCGCGTCAACCTCGTCAAATCAAAGTCGACCCACCAAGTCACTTCATCGTCACCGGAGCCTGTTTCCTTCTTTTATCGGCCAATCAAAACCGCCAAAGATTATGGCGCGAGCAATTTTCCCCGCTCGAAAAACCAGGCGAAAATTTGTCACCCCAACAATGGTAAAAAGAAAACTCTTACTCGTGATCGAGTGGCAGCGGCATCAAGAAAAATACTAAAATTTTATGTCTCCTCTCAGTGCAACAATTGCTGGCTGCCAACTTCAGCCCGGCCAACAAAGGAAGTTCAAAGGAGATTTTGCTGCTTTTTATTTCGGTCCAGAGCTTATTTTTCGAAAGGGGGGTGGGAGAGGGTGGTGGGGCAATAGTGAATTTTTATTCATGAACAACGCCCCGGAAAAAGTGGATTATGCTGGATTGTTGTGACTTTCGGGACACTTTTCGGTACTTGCCAATTATCTTTGCGGGCAGTTTTTTTTCTTTCTTGATGTTGTTGTTGCTACCAAGTTGTTATTGCTGCTGATTTTTGTGGCCGGAGATTTTTTGGACGATTGTTGTCGTCGTCGTGTTTTGTGAGCAACCGTGGCCATTAAGATTTTTCGGTTGATGACGACGGAGACCGGTTTTTGTGTTCGTCAACTGAAGTTTTCCCAGTTCTTGCCACCTCGAAGGAAAAAGACGTAATAAAACCACGACGTGCGATAATAAACACAATAACCATCACCATAAAAGGAACTGTCTTAAAAAGGCATGGTTTTTCTTCTTGGGGAGAGGGAGTCAAGTTGGGATTTGCCGTTAATGGGTTTGTTTTGATTGAGAAAGTGTGAAGTTTTTGAATTGCTGAAATTGAATTAAATAGTAAGATTCGAGTAAGTTACCAATAGTTTACCAAGCAAAAAAAGCACCAACGGACCAAGATTTTGCTTTATTTTCACTTGCTATCTTTTCGCACTTGGAACGGTAATGAGATAACATTTTTGTGTCAAAGAGACTTTTATGTAAAATTAGACGCCCGATTTGATGGCGTACTCGAAATTCCGAAAAAAAAACGTATTTTTCATCGAAAAAAACACTTAAAAGTTTTTAAAAACTCTGCCATTTTCCGTTACTCAACTGTAATTTTTTTTGGAACATGTCATTTTATGGGAAATTTTAACCCAGAAGAAATTAACCCAGAAGGGTCATTTTTTAATTTAGAACAAAATTTTTCTTTTTAAAATTTCGTGTTTTTTCTAACTTTGCAGGGTTTTTTTTAGAGTGTAACAATGTTTAAAACAGTTGTAGAGCAGACAGTCACAAAAATTTTGATATATAAACATAAGGAGTTTGCTTACAAACATCACAAGTTATCACCTTTTTACGAAAAAAAAGTTTTGAAAAAGTTGGTCGTCGTCGATCATGGCCGTTCATTACTGCCGTTTTACGGCGATATGATGTATACGCCATTGAGGTGATTTTGCTGTAGACACGATTTTCTGTTTTTGTTCATTTTTTCAATTTAAAATGAATAATTTAAGGTCTGCTCTGTAGAAACTGTTAAAAAGTACAATAAAAATGTGGCCCCTACAAAATTTCTTGTTTTGTCCTATTCTCTACGATTTTAAACCACAAACATCATTTGGCCGAAAAAATAGCAATAAAAAATCACTACTTTTCCTTCCCAATGATGTATGTATACATTGCTCGATCAATGCAAGCTATATGTTTTGTGTCAGCTTTTTTGACAGCTGAGCGGATTAAGGGAATGCATTGTCCACGTGGATACTTTAAGGGGGTGGGGGAGGGTATAAGGGAGCGTGCTTTTATTACGTAACGAAGTTGGGGGAGGGGGGGGTCGGAGGCCGTGTTACGCTCCATACAATTTTTTTAAATTTGTATGGACATTTTGTTACGAGGGGGAGGGAGGGGGTCTAAAAATCTAAAAATTTTGATTTGGTCCCAAAACCTCAAATCAACATTCAAACAGTATTGAATTTTACTTCTATCAATTCTCAATGTATACATACATCATGATGAGTAAAATTGGCGTATACATCATTGTTTGTTTGCTTAATAAAATGGGCCCCAGAGCAGCTTTTTGAAAAATTCTTTCGTCAGGAGGTAGCTTTTAAGATTCTTTATCAGACTGTACAATAAAATTGAAAATGACCAAAATGGCGTATACATCATATCGCCGTAAAACGGCAGATTACTCGCGACAGACACGGACGACGAAATAAAGAGAAACACAAAAAGTAACTTTTTCAAAACTTTTTTTTCGTAAAATCGCGATAACTCGTGATGTTTATAAGCAAACCCCTTATGTTTGTATATCAACATTTTTGTAATTGTCTCCTCTATAACTTTCTAGAATTTTGTTACACTCTCAAAAATAACCCTGTTAGAAAAAACACGAAATTTTAAAATGAAAAAAATGTTCTTAATGAAAAAAATGATTCTTCTGGGTCAATGAAGATTCAAAAAGTACATTAATTTTCTATAAAATGACATGTTCCAAAAAATTTTACAGTCGTCTACAGAAAATGGCAGAGTTTTTAAAACTTTTTTACGTGTTTTTTTTTTTCGATGAAAAATACGTTTTTTTTAATTTTGAGTACGCCATCAAATCGGGCGTCTAATTTTACATAAAAGTCCCTTTGAAAACAAATTTTTATCTCATCACCGTTTCAGGCTGCAAATTATTGAAAAACACCTCTTTTTTCACATGTTCAAAAATGGAAGAGGTCGTACCGCCCCTCCGTCACGAGATATCAAAAAACGGACCTTGGATTCGTGATCAGGGACAAAAGTTACCCCTTAGGACAAAGTTTAACGCAAATCGAAGAGGGGCAGGGCAACTGCTGTGTGAGTTGGCGGAGAATTACCCCGGTTTCAATCCTGAAATATTGAACAAAAACCAATACAAAAAACTCCTTGCATTCCCGAGCATGGGTAAATAACAAGGGAAATGCGTAATAATACCTTTCTCTGGTATCAATACCAAATTTTGGTATTCCTGGACCCTTTAAAATTTGTCTTAAGGATTATGCAAGAGCAAAATGTGCTATCATACCAATTAAAGGTATTGTTTTGATATTGCAAAATTGCAGAATTTGTCAATGGTCGAACACCACATATTGGTATTCTTTTGGTATTACAGTGTTTTATCAAATTCCTCTGAAACTATAGGAAAATTTTGACCAATTTTGACAAAATAATTAATTTTGCACTAAAATGATGTCTCAAAGCGAATGCTTTAATTGATAACCGGAAATTTCAAACTTGATTTTAAACATTTTTGATATACCCCCTACAGAAATGACTTGAAATTGTGGAAAATTTTCTAAGTCAGGATGGCACATTTTGGTATTATTTTGGTATTAAAGTGTTTTATCAAATTCCTCTGAAACTATGGGAAAATTTTGACCAATTTTGACAAAATAATTAATTTTGCACTAAAATGATGTCTCAAAGCGAATGCTTTCATTGAAAACCGGAAATTTCAAACTTGATTTTAAACATTTTTGATATACCCCCTACAGAAATGACTTGAAATTGTGTAAAATTTTCTAAGTTAGGATGGCACATTTTGGTATTATTTTGGTATTAAAGTGTTTTATCAAATTCCTCTGAAACTATGGGAAAATTTTGACCAATTTTGACAAAATAATTCATTTTGCACTAAAATGATGTCTCAAAGCGAATGCTTTCATTGAAAACCGGAAATTTCAAACTTGATTTTAAACATTTTTGATATACCCCCTACAGAAATGACTTGAAATTGTGGAAAATTTTCTAAGTCAGGATGGCACATTTTGGTATTATTTTGGTATTAAAGTGTTTTATCAAATTCCTCTGAAACTATGGGAAAATTTTGACCAATTTTGACAAAATAATTAATTTTGCACTAAAATGATGTCTCAAAGCGAATGCTTTCATTGAAAACCGGAAATTTCAAACTTGATTTTAAACATTTTTGATATACCCCCTACAGAAATTACTTGAAATTGTGGAAAATTTTCTAAGTCAGGATGGCACATTTTGGTATTCTTTTGGTATTACAATGTTTTATCAATTTTCTCTGAAACTATGGGATTTTTTTACCAATTTGGACAAGATAATAAATTTTGCGCTAAAATGACTTGAAAAAAAAACCAAATACTTTGAAAAACGAGTCAATCGAAAGATTATTGAATTTTGGTTAATTTCAATCCAGTTTCATTTTAATAACACTTATTTTTCAATCTTGTTATTTTTCAGAATCTTCAAGAACTTCATGCACAGGCCGTTCATCAATGACAAATGCATTCGGTGTGGTGAAGAATATCACTAAGAACAACATGGAATCATCAGGTGAGTAGATTTGGCTGTTGCATATGGATCATTTCCGTTTTTTCACTAACTGCAACTGCTGCACTAAAAACGGTATGAAAATACCAAATTTTGGTATTACTTGTGCAAATATCAGCGACCAAAACGTGATCTTGGTTGCCCAGTAATAGATGGTAAAATACCATCAAATCATACCAAAATCATGTATGTGGAAGACCACAGGAATACCAAAATATGATTTTCCAAGGGCGCGGGAATACCTAAAAATTAAACCATGGCAATACCAAGTTTTGGTATTCAAGCAATGTTCAAAAATTCAGAAGACCTCAACTTGGTATTGAAATAGTTTTATTTTGAGGTATTATTTTACCCTTGGAATAACATGGTTTGGTATTGTTGTGCCCTTCCACATACAAGACTTTGGTATGATTTCATGGTATTTTACCATCTATTACTGGGCAACCAAGGGCACATTTTGGTCGCTGTTATTTGCTCAAGTAATACCAAAATTTGGTATTCCCGTGTTATTTACCCCTGCTCGGGTTGTTGTCACTCTTCAAATGAAAAAAAGATTCGATCTGATGGTGCTTTCTTGACACACCTTTAAAATTGCTGCAATTGCGACAATTGGCCTAAAGGAATTTAATCAGACGTCGTTATGACACATGTAAATGCCCGACTTCTGTTAACATTTTTAATAATAACTGCGGACTCTGGCAAACAAATTTAACCAAACTTTAGTTCAATGCACAGAATGGTCAGCAAAAGAAAATGTGTTTGTTATTGTTTGCATTGCTTGCTCTTATTTAGGTCAGACATTGAAAAACGTTTTTCTCGGAACGTCAAAAAGCGACGTGCGACAAGACGATTTGGAAATAGTGTTTTACATTCCATCAAGTCCACCGTCGCCAAAAATGAACAAAACCCCAAAAATACCATGAAACATCCTAGTTCAACCTGATCAACGACATCACCGTCACCATCGTCATCCTCTTCATCGCCCCCGTCGCGTCCTTGTTGATTATTCAACCATAAGGATATAATATCTCACAGCAGCTCGCTCGCTTCTCACACGTCGTTCGTTTTGTTGTGCGGCGTTCAAGTTTCGGCTTGACTTAGTTTTTCCTCCTCTTCACTTTTGTCCAAAGATAAACCCAAACCATATCAGTCGTCGAAGATCTCCTCCGACTTCCTCGCTACAGCAAGGTCTCGCCAAATAATGAGCGGCCAGCTTGTGTCCAACACCAACAAGTTTTCCACCGTGGCGAGCATTTTTCCGGGTCCTTCAGCTCTGTAGAGGATGGAGGACGACCACTTTTTTATGTTATTTATCTCCGAGACGCGCGCTTCGCGAAGGATCCGAAAATGGCCCGAGAAGGACGAAAAAAGATATATCAGAATCTTATCATCTGAAAATGATCTAGAAATGTCATAATAATTTCATCAAAGCATGAAATAAGAAATTTTATTCCACGCCACGGCGACGAAGACGACGCCGGACGCGCGTTCCGTTTCATGCCTCGGCGACTTTGGGATTTTGGAAGGAAGGGGGGGGGGAGTTGGCACAGTAAAATTGAAAAAAAATCATTGGATATCAAACATAAAAGAAACTGGTCAAAACTTTGAAATTTTATTGAAATAGAATGATATTAACAAAGAAAAATGTCAT
This sequence comes from Culex pipiens pallens, assembly GCF_016801865.2. Lineage (NCBI taxonomy): Eukaryota > Metazoa > Arthropoda > Insecta > Diptera > Culicidae > Culex > Culex pipiens. The sequence continues at coordinate 95,413,484 of NC_068939.1, read as the reverse complement.
GTTTTCAAATGTTTTCCCACGTTGATTAAGAAAAAAATCAGGTTAAAATTTAATAAAATGACATTTCTTTTCATTTGAACTGTGCACCTTGTGGGACTGTTTAGGATCCTTGCTGTCGGTCGATTTTTGGGACCATTCTTGTTGTGCTTATTTTTTATTGCGCTTGTTATGATTCAACGCTTTTGTTTTCCTTTCACATTTTTCTTCGCCCAAATTCTTCTTCATCTACTTTCCCCTTGGTGACCAAGTTTGGTTCACTCGAGGATGAAGTTATGATGGCTCGTTGCCTCTTTATTATGCACCTTATCGTTTGCGAATCTGCGCGATAAAAATGCGACGTCCTTTCGTTTTCGGTTTTCCGCTCCTGGTGTTGTTGTTGTCTTTGGGAGATGAGCTGAGCGTTTAATTTCACTTTGAGAAGATGCTTCGGTAAGGTTTCGTGTGATGTTTCGGTGAGGTTGTCATGGTTTTGTTTTTAAGTGATGGGATCATGCACGAATGATTGCGATTTATAATAAAGAGTGTTTTGATTTTAAATATTTTTTATGGAACAAAGGTAAACATATTGTATGCAACTTGTTGAAAATATTGATTTTTTCCCAAAATCTCGATGTAACATAAAAAAAAGTTAATTTTCATAAAGAAATCGATGTGCCATAAATCAATGAATAGATCCAAAACATGAACCCAGAAATCATATCATACGGTGGTGTAAAAAGTGTTATTTATTCTAATTATTTTCAAGTGTTTCTAGTAAAAAACTGTCATGATAAATAATGTAACGTAGTTGTAATAAATATAAATGAAATTTTGCAGAAGGAAGTATGATGTTTTCCCGCTCTTTCAGAATTTTAAGGGTTACAGAGATCTCTCTTCAACATTATGATTTTGATGAAATAAAAACCTGTATGGGTGTGTTCTAAATTCAACAGGCTTTTATATGAAAAATATTAAAAACTAAAAATATTTACATTAGAACCACAATTTGGCATATTTACAAAAACTGGTAATGTATGAAAACTACACCAATAATTTAAACTTAAGGATGGTTTCAGAGACTGTAAAAATGCAGAAACATAGTTTCCAATCCACTTTATATAAACATTGATTGTAAAAATAAGTTGTTGTTTATTTTATTAACGTGACTGTAAAAATAAGAGAAGAGAAAGAGTTGTCTTCTAATTCCAAATTGTTGAACTTACGGACTTAATCCTGAAATAATTTGATTATAACATTTGTCAATTTTGGTTGTAAATCTTTATGGAATTCGTAACATAGGGAATGAATAAAAAATTACATCAATAGTTCCCGTAGTTTTTAAGACACTAAAATGTCTGAGCATGAGCATGAGCATGAGAGACCACCCATGGTTGTCCTTCTCCGTTGCTGAACAGAACCGTAATATCCTTTCAGCACTACTGATCATAGGCTTCGACTATCAAGTGGTATTTCCCTTATCAACAGCATGTATGAATGCGCTGAAAAGATAAAACACCATGATTGCCAAAACAAAATCAGTTGCGAATAGGTAACAGTCATTGGCCACCAACGGCGCCCGCCATGTCAGTTTGTAGATCTCGATTTTAAGGGACGGGAATGTTAGTTAGCGCAGGTTGCTACTAGGGCAGCTGATTTACTCTGTGCTTACACCCCACGAGCGCCAGGAACCTGAAAACTTGTTAGTAGGATAGGGTGTTTGGTCAGGATTCATCATAGAAGATGATGATGCAACCCAAAATCATAGTGTTTGTTGAAAGGTATTATATATTATTCTCAAGGCAAACAATCGGATGCTGCGGATGAGACATTTCCCGTTTAACTGTTGTTAAATTTTTAATGAAATGGTTTAATCTTAGACAGCCGGCTGTGGAAAGATAAAACCAAATAATATTTATTTATAAAATGAGGTGTTAAACGCAATGCTGCAATCTTAGCGTAGTCTGATTTTTAATTATATAATCATTTAGTTCATGAATTTGTTACGGAATAGACGCGACGAACTTAAACATCAAGTGTCTTCCGATCTTCTTTCTGTTATTTTTAAGACACTAAAATGTCTGTTACAAAAATCTGGGTGCAAAAGCTCTGGTTGATGAGCCAGCAAATTTTAAATAAGAATTGTAAAGCATTAAAATTTGAATTCGGGAAAATTATTTTGCTGATTAGGAGAAATTGTTTAAATTTTAGTAAACATATCTGCAAAATGCTTGGCGCTTTAAATATTTTCTGTTTAGTTTTATATGTATTTTTGAAGACTAGGTATTATTTATTCGAATATTTCAATTCAATTCAAAAATAAAATATCGTATTAATTATTTTTCATCAAACACTGACATCTGGGGCAAACCAGGAAAAATGTAACGAAATAGGACAGCTGTTTAAGCCAAATTATTAGCATAATGTTTTGATTGACTTCGGTTAAAACAGGAACAGAATCAAATAAATAGTACACTGATTTCCAAATTTATTGCTCTAACATCTCCTGTACCTATTTAATCTGTAGTTCCGATTTTCTTCAGTTGGCGATAGTAACTTAAAGATGATTTGTAAAATATGTGTTATACTAAACATGAAATTGTCAAATTAAGAAGTTAAGAGGCAGTAGTTGTAAATATTGCTCGGTTTGTTCTAGAGGTCGTATCGAGCTGCTCCGATTTGGATGAAACTTTCAGGGTTTGTTTGTCTATACATGAGATACACTCATGCCAAATATGAGCCCTCTACGACAAAGGGAAGTGGGGTAAAACGGGCTTCGAAGTTTGAGGTCCAAAAAACCTAAAAAATCTTAAAATTGCCCTCATTTCCGTAAAACTTCATCAATTCCAACCCTCTTAGATGCATTCGAAAGGTCTTTTGAAGCACTTCAAAATGTGCCATAGACATCCAGGATTGGTTCGACTTTTTCTCTTAGCTTTTGCAAATTAGTGTCAAAAATGGATTTTTTTAAACCTTAATGGGTAATTCTCTACCAACTCACACGAAATCGGGAAAAGTTGCCCCGACCCCTCTTCGATTTGCGTGAAACTTTGTCCTAAGGGGTAACTTTTGTCCCTGATCACGAATCCGAGGTCCGTTTTTTGATATCTCGTGACGGAGGGACGGTACGACCCCTTCCATTTTTAAACATGCGAAAAAAGAGGTGTTTTTCAATAATTTGCAGCCTGAAACGGTGATGAGATAGAAATTTAGTGTTAAGGGGACTTTTATGTAAAATTAGACGCCCGATTTGATGGCGTACTCAGAATTCCGAAAAAACGTATTTTTCATCGAAAAAAACACTAAAAAAGTTTTAAAAATTCTCCCATTTTCCGTTACTCGACTGTTAAAAAATTTGGAACATGTCATTTTATGGGAAATTTAATGTACTTTTCGAATCTACATTGTCCCAGAAGGGTCATTTTTTCATTTAGAACAAAATTTTTCATTTTAAAATTTCGTGTTTTTTCTAACTTTGCAGGGTTATTTTTTAGAGTGTAACAATGTTCTACAAAGTTGTAGAGCAGACAATTACAAAAATTTTGATATACAAGCATAAGGGGTTTGCTTATAAACATCACAAGTTATCGCGATTTTACGAAAAAAAGTTTTGAAAAAGTTACTTTTTGCGTTTCTCTTTGTTTCGTCGCCCGTGTCTGTCGCGGGTGACCATGAACGGCCATGATCGATGACGACCAACTTTTTCAAAACTTTTTTTCGTAAAATCGCGATAACTCGTGATGTTTATAAGCAAACCCCTTATGTCTATATATCAAAATTTTTGTAATTGTCTGCTCTACAACTTTGTAGAACATTGTTACACTCTAAAAAATAACCCTGCAAAGTTAGAAAAAACACGGAATTTTAAAATGAAAAATTTTGTTCTAAATGAAAAAATGACCCTTCTGGGACAATGTAGATTCGAAAAGTACATTAAATTTCCCATAAAATGACATGTTCCAAAAAATTTTACAGTCGAGTAACGGAAAATGGGAGAATTTTTAAAACTTTTTTAGTGATTTTTTCGATGAAAAATACGTTTTTTTGGAATTCTGAGTACGCCATCAAATCGGGCGTCTAATTTTACATAAAAGTCCCTTTGACACCAAATTTCTATCTCATCACCGTTTCAGGCTGCAAATTATTGAAAAACACCTCTTTTTTCGCATGTTTAAAAATGGAAGGGGTCGTACCGCCCCTCCGTCACGAGATATCAAAAAACGGACCTCGGATTCGTGATCAGGGACAAAAGTTACCCCTTAGGACAAAGTTTCACGCAAATCGAAGAGGGGTCGGGGCAACTGCTGTGTGAGTTGGCGGAGAATTACCCTAATATCTTTTTGCAACAGCCTCCAACACCCATACTCCCATAGGTCAAAAGATAGGTAATTACATGGACTATAAGCCTACGGTGTTAACTTTTTGGCCAATCGCAGTTTTTCTCATAGTTTTTCTATTTTTGTAGAAAACCATTTTACAACGTTAGTTTTTGCCCTGTAGGCCTCCATAGCGGCACTTTTTGGTCTCAATTTTGTCATATTCGGAATCCTCGGACAATTTCACGTAAGTTAGTAGTATTGGAGTTGTAAATTTGATTTTAAAAATAATTAAATAAAACATTTTTGAAAAAAGAAATAGATCTTATTTACCCTGTGATCAATACGTCAAATGCTGTATCAAGTAGGCGAAAATCTGTTTTACCCCTAATCCAACAAATTGTTAAAAAATATTTTAATTCATTCTAATCGGCAATTTTTCCAATCAAATTTACAGCTCCAATACTACTAACTTACGTGAAATTGTCCGAGGATTCCGAATATGACAAAATTGAGACCAAAAAGTGCCGCTATGGCGGCCTACAGGGCAAAAACTAACGTTGTAAAATGTTTTTTCTAGAAAAATAGAAAAACTATGAGAAAAACTGCGATTGGCCAAAAAGTTAACACCGTAGGCTTATAGTCCATGTAATTACCTATCTTTTGACCTATGGGAGTATGGGTGTTGGAGGCTGTTGCAAAAAGATATTAAGGTTTTAAAAAAATCAATTTTTGACACTAATTTGCAAAAGCTAAGAGAAAAAGTCGAACCAATCCTGGATGTCTATGGCACATTTTGAAGGGCTTACAAAGACCTTTCGAATGCATCTTAGAGAGTTGGAATTGATGAAGTTTTACGGAAATGCGAGCAATTTTAAGATTTTTCATGTGTTTTGGACCTCAAACATCAATGCCCGTTTTAACCCACTTCCCTTTGTCGTAGAGGGCTCATATTTGACATGAGTGTATCTCATGTATAGACAAACAAACCCTGAAAGTTTCATCCAAATCGGAGCACCTCGATACGACCTGTTACACATTGGTGAAAAACTCGCTCTTAACAAATATTCTGTAGTATGAAATTATGTGATTTTCTACATGAATGTAACCCCTTAATTTACAGTTAATTGATATTATGTCACTTTGACAGATGATTTACTGAAATTTCAGTGAAATAATTGTCAAAACAACTAAAATTTAACTAAAAAATGTCAAATAATTTTGCTAAAAAATCAGTAATTTTCTTGTGTCAGTTTGACAGAAGATTTACTGAAGATTTAACAATCGTTGCTGGTATTTCAGTTATCAATATTTGATTTGAAAAATATGGTGTTTTCGGCAATCCACCAAACCTAAAAAAACAACTGGTTAGCATCGCGGCTTATGTTTTTCCCATTTTTCATACCGTTTTTTTTTTCAAAAAATCAAAATATTAAATTCAAATACAACACATTTGACAGAAGATTTTCACTTTGCAGCACACAAACAATAAGTCAAAAGTGACATTTCAGTTAGATAGATTTACTGTTAATGATTTTGCCTTCCTTACTGAGGTAAGGCTATAATCCTGCTCTAAAAATGAACTTTTTATTAAAAGCTCGTAGACACACCTTCATGAATACTTATCGACTCAGAATCGAAAACTGAATTGAAGATCTGGCAACTCTGTCCCATGTATTGAGCACCTAAGTGATATTTGTGTAATTTTTGGAGGTAGGATCTCACCTCAATGCATGTAAACTATGTCCGGATTGATCATCCGACCCACCATTGGTTAGGTAATCAAAAGACCTTTCCAACGAGTCCAAATTATTGAAGATCTGGCAACCCTGTCTCAAGTTATGAGCCCTTCAGTGATATGTGTGTATTTTTTATTCCGGATCTAAACAAAATTAGACGAGATTTGTTTCCAAACCCATCATACCACATATCACCCATTGTTGGTAATGAGTGAGAAAGGCTTCAACTACATAGGTGGATTAAGTTAGTTTTTAATTAATTGACGAATTTCAACAAAAGTTATGATAACAGAATCAATTTAGTTATTTCTCGATTAAATTTTCAAAAGGTCCTATCTGCATAGGAAACCCATGAGGGATAGGTTGTTTTGAAAATTTATTCTAGATTTATTTTCTGAAATGTCAATCCAATATTTGCTCTGTAGATTGTGATAATTGTTTCTAATCACCATCTTCAATCAATTTTAATAAAGTGAAGCTCAAGTAAAAGATATGTGAACAAACGGATTTCATCAGAATTCATATAACATTTGGAAACCTTATCGAACAATATAGAAGAGTATTGGAAAACTAGTTGATGAAAAGTTGTTAATAAAAACGTTGGTCGTTCGCAAACTTTGAACTGAAAAATAAAATGATTCAATGCTCACAAAATGTCATCTTTCTGGCAAACTTTGTCGTAACAAAATTACAAAAACACGATTACCTGCTTCACTCCCCCCCTCCCGCTCAACGCATTAGCAAATCACACCAGTTCACCAGAACCTGACCTTTTCTTGCGACGACAAACAAGTTCCAAGTTTAGCCTCACAGCATCCCATCTGCAATCCCTTCCAAAAGCCCCATTCTTCACCCAGAAAGTCTTCTTGCCAACGCGCTTACGACGCAATCAAACAACATTTCCCAGTCAGTGGAGTCAGTTCAGAGGCGGTGTCAGGGGGTGGGGAGGCGCCATGACACGCGTCGAAAGCCCAAGTCACCAAGGTGTTGGATAACTTTGTGCTTCAAAATTGAAAAACTCTAATTACCAACCCGCTTTTCTGAGACACGGGTAAGAATCCTTTTTCAGCGCGTTCTTGAAGTTCTTGAAGTTCTTCATTTCGCAATCACATCACCAGCAAACCCAACTCGACCCTCCCCTTTCCCAGCAGCGGAGAGTTTAGAACTGGTTATTGTTTACAAACAACCCACAGGGGCGTAGGAAGGGGGAGAGGGGGTGGGGTGAGGTTCGTCTCTTACACGATGTGTCATTCAAAATAAATCAAAAGCGATTACATAACACTTTTTGGGCGAAATCTTTGAAGGGAGAAATTTGTTGAAGACAGTGGCGCAGCACAGGGGGTGGGGGTTGATTTTTCTCAAATGTTTTCCACCTAAAACGGGAGGAAAAAAACGCTCAACGCACACACACAGTCAATCAAGTCCAAGTAACGACGCAGGCGGACACAAATACAGCGGCGTCCGCGGAGGCAAATTTTCGGCGAGGAACGGGTTTGATGGATTATACACCCTTCCCTGAAGGGGTGCGCGCCTCATCTCCCTCCCTCAATTTAACTTTGCTAATTTATTTAATGACTACCGTAGCGTAATGAAGTCATAGGGAAAAAATCTTTGTCTGTGCGCGCGTGTACGGGTGTGTGTGAGGGTGCACGCGAGGGTGTGAGTGCGATCAGCGAGGGGGCGCCCAGGGGTGAAAAGAAAAACATTCCCCGCTCGCCACCGCCCCCGCTCCGTTCGAAGCTGTTATCGGACGCATTTCACCGCACGCACTCACGCAAACAATTGCACCGTGTTACACCGTAACGCACACACGCACACAAGCATAAGCTGCTGTTGTAATAGAGCGCGCGCGATTAACGTCAAAGTAGGCCACGACGAGCAGGGAATTTCTGCAAGAAACTTTTGACAGCTTGCCAAGATGGATGCACGTTGCACGGACGAATTTCAGTTCGATGGACGATTGATCGGTGCAGAGGGTGGGAGAGAGAGAGACTAGTTGGTCACAGGTGCTGCAGATGGCGCAGCGATTGGGAAGAGGACACACCGCACACGGGTGTTACACGGTTACAACGGTTGGGCAGGTACTGTGCGTTGCAGCGGCGGTGACAGGTTCGAGGTGGGTTGAAGAAGGTGGGGGGCGTTCAGAGGGGCGAGGTTGAGGGGGGGACAACGGGGGGTGATAAGGTGCTGCGCATGTGTGTTTGAGGGCAAACCCCGCCTCTGTGTGCAGCAGAAGCGACCCTGCCGGAAAGTGCTGCCGGTGGGTGATCTATCTGTATAGGTCACCGTGTCGGACCGTCGTCCTCGTGTCGGTCGGTCGGCTATGGATGTGTCGGTCGTTGCGGTGACAGTCGGACGTTCGGGTGCGCGCACCGCGCTCGTTTGTAGTTGTGGCCACTGTACGTGTGACGCACCCCTCGGCCCCTCGGAAACCCCCCGAACTTCGGGCCAAGTTATGTAATTCTTCGAGCAGAATCAACAGTCTGTTGTTCCGAAGTGGAGGAACGCGAGGGGCACCCGTCGGAGGGGGTGCACGACGAGGGGTAGCCCACAGAGTCCGGGGCATGCGCACCGAGAACCACCCTCGTCGAAGGCTTCACACTAGTGGGGGTGTCGTCGGCAGGTTGTTTTCCTTTTTTCCAGCCGGCCCGACACAGTGTATTACTTTGTTGCCTCCGTGGCGGCGCCAGTGTGAGTGCGCACGGAGGGGAACTGCTCGAAACTGCTCGAAAAGTAACTCTTCCACAGTAAACCGCGCGCCCCTCGTCGTCGTCGTCGCCTACTGTCAAGTGGCTCGTCCTCGGCGGGTGTGCGCCGAGAGGGGAGACGGAACACCAACACCGGTACGGCAACGTAAACATCGACATTTTCGGTCGGCTTTTCCGTGTCGGAGAACAAAGGGGAGAAACGGTTGGCAGCAGGCCGATTTCCGAAGTCGTCGTCGTGCTCGTTCGGATGCTTCCGTCGTTACTACATACTTACAAAACAACCGACGTGCGGTCCGTCCGGCAGTCTACAATTGAGTTTTGTATAGTTAAGTCGTGATCATATACACTTGTTGTTTGTTGTTATATTTAATTATCTGTCTATAAGCTGTGTCTGTGTTTTTCGGCGAAAAACCGTGTCACGTCACGTGTGCGAGCAGCAGGCTTAAGCGAAGATCGCGGAACAACTGTGTAGATCCTGCCCCTGAAGGAGATCCAGCAGGGGTCGCGCCCCCGCGAGGTTCTAGTGTTTCGACGGTGTGTGAGGTGTCCAAAGCGATTCCGGAAGAAAAACAGCAGCAGCAGCAGCAGTCGTGATTTCGAAATTCCGCGAGTGACGACAACTTCAAGTGTGTGTGACGACAGAGGACAACAACAGCAGAAGCAGATCGAAAAAGTGTTTCCAGATCGGTCCAGATATTGGCGATCGGTTCAAATTGGAGATTTTGCAACAAGTAATGATTGCCAGAAGGGGGTGGAAAACAGCTGGAAGAAATGGGTTTTCTGAAGGGAAAAGTGGTTGAATGTTCTACAATATGGTGAAAAAGTTTCGAAATGATGTGATTGATTAGGGAGGGGAAAGTGTGTCAAGTGAATTAAATTTGATAATTCTCGATTAAATTTTCAAAAGGTCCTATCTGCATAGGAAACCCATGAGGGATAGGTTGTTTTGAAAATTTAATCTAGAATTCTTCATGAGTTTACAAAATTTATTGAGATTTGTGATAACGAAGGTCTTTATGAAAATTGATTTGATGAAATTAATATCATCGAACAAAAAAGATTTTTATGATAATGAATGTTTTCAATTTTGAAACCAAAATAACCTGATCTATTAAAATAGTTTAACTCAAAAAGTTTTTTATTTTTACACAATATAATTTATTAGAAAAGGCCTTAAAACAATATCCCTTACAAACTGGCCAGCATTAAACAAAAAAATAAAAATGTCAACAAAAATAATAAAAAAAGCTCTCTTGAAAAAAGAACACATAATTGAAAATAAGATTTTTTAGAAAAAAAAACACTCAACTTTAAAAAAAAGCTGAAATTATTGCAAGTGATTATTAACAAGTGACATTTTACATTATATCATTTTAACAATTTAATCAAATATAAAACTTAAAAAATCTATAAAATCAATTCGGCGCTAACGTCACTTTGCAATATTGCAACAGGTTATTGGATTGTTTATATTTATTCAGGTTCAAATTTTGTTTAAGAATTTATACTTTTACAGACAATTACGGAATAATCAAAGACTAAAAAAAATTGCTCAATACCTAATATACCTAATCTAAATTCTTTGCTAGTCCAACATTAAACTTATGAACTGTATTCAAAAGATGAGATTAAAATCATCTTAAACATCTTACTTTACAAAACACTCTTTCATAAGAAACAGTGCACATTATCAAATTACAATTCTCTTAGACTTCAACAAAAAACGAAAAAAACATCAACAAAATATTTTTGAAATATATATTTTAAAAAAAAGTTAAAAAGTATTTGTCAAAAATCCCAGTCAAATGTTTTTCTGCAAAAATTAAAAAAATGTAGAAAATCTTGTTTAATCAATGTGAAACATTTATTTCAGCATTTTTGACAGTTAACTCTTAGGGTTTCTAATGTATTAAAAAATACTTTAATTTTCCACAGAATATTTTTTGTCCAGTTAGACTCATAAAATTTTTGTATTATGTAACACAAATTAGCCCGCATAAAATACACCCAAAAATCTGGGCCAAAACTAAATATTGCTACAATATAAAAAAAACATGGAAAAACAATGTTCAATTTTTGAAAGGAAAAAAGTAAAAGTTTTATAAATTTTGAAATTTGAGACCAGGGGGTTTAAGGCTTGAGTACAACAGCAAACGTGTTATGGAAAAAACGTTAAATTTATTAGTTGTTTTCAAAATGTAATCATATTTTCTTAAATAGTCCTTTTAATCATTAACCTTCCCTGCACGCATGCAAAAGGTTCAGATTGAAGATTTGTATCAGTTCAGTTGGATCTAGTACTACAGAATAATTCTAAGCATCTCCAAATGAACTGATACAAATCTTCAATCTGAACCTTTTGCATGCGCAAACAATACCAAATCGATCAGAATATTATTTCTAAGCTATTTATAAATTATGGACTTGAATAGTAAAAGAAGAGCTGTTTTTTTAATAAACTAAATAGATGAACAAAGTTTCATTGAAATAAAAAATCACAGCATATTTTTCTGAAATTTCAAAAATTGCGCGAAATTTTAACAAAATGATAAATTGTCAGACAACAAAAAATAAGTTGAAATCATCTTCATTTTGTTAAGAAATCTTTTGCAAAATTTTACAACTTTTTTTTAATATGCTCGAAATTATTTCAAGACATTTTTTGATCAGAAATTCATTACAAGTTAAACTTGTCTGTAGTATCATCACCATATTGAAAGACATTCGACCTATTTTCTTCACAACTTCAAAATTGAAAAAAAAACTCTCATTACAATAAAGAAAAACCCTCCCAATCCCTCTCGTTTAGGTGATCCAGCCGCGAATTTCAAACCGCCAAAGGCAGACTCAAAAAAAGGGGTCTCCTAAAATATAAACAATTAAACAAAACAAAGTTTGTGCCAGTGTTGATTGAAGCAAAGCAACGCAGATACCACACGTCAAAAAACAGACAGTGCACAGTTCGATCGAGTGTTTAAAGAAAAAAAAAGTGAGCAGTGAGAGAGCATCGTGAGAGAGTGGTGAAAGCAAGTGAGAGAGAGAACGTGTGAAATCGTGAACGGCACACGTAGCTTAGTCATTTGCGTGAATCCTTCGCGAGGAAAGCTGCTCCGTTTCGGGTGAGCTTTAGGAGAAAAATTCGTCGCGCTCGTTAAAGTTCCTGCTCGATCAAGAACAAGTTGAAGTAGTTGAAGTAGATTTCTCGTGCTTATAAAAAAAATACCGTTCCAAGCCAACAAAAAAAGCACGCAGCACAGTTTGGCAGCATAAACACAGCGAAAGCAAAAAAGAAAAACCACATCATTCTGCTGTGAGTTTAATCAATTTAATAACATTCACCCAAACCAGCCCGGAGCCGAAAACCGCGCACCGAATGCAGGAAAACCCATCCAGAAGAAGAAACCAACCAGTTTAGTGAGTGTGGAAAACCTAGGAAAAACCCCCCTCAAGAAAACTCTCTCCTTCTCTCCAAGTCCGTCTCAGTCTCTCTTTCTGATCTGACTAGAAAACGTCGTCGTGTGTGAGGAGTGTATGTGCGACGAGTAGTTCGATTCGATTCGCTACGACCGTGGAGGAAAAATAAGAAGAAAAAAAACTAGCATCAGCGGCAGCATCCGAGGAAGTCGGAGCGAACCAACAAAAAACGGCCAAAGTTATTCCAATATTAATTTCGGTTCCTGCAAGTGAATTCAATACATTCCATATGGTTCACATGATAGAAATCGTGCGTCAAGGGAAAGTTGACTTTCCTCAAGTGATTGTAAGTTGAAATTTTTGCTTTCTTGCTTTCCTACTCTTGCTTTACTGATAAGAAATTGCATTTAAATAGATATCCTTTAGCTACACTAGTTTGCGTGAAAAAATCTTTCATTTGTTTATTTTCCCGTGACCTTTTCTCAGTCGTTTTACTTTATCAGACATATTTTGATTTATTTATGACATATTTTCCAAAGAATATATCAAATGCGCTTTTTTGATTATATCGTATTTATCCAATCTGTAAACATTTATCAAGAGTAAAACAGAAATTTAATAAATCAAACATTATTTAAAATACCTCAATAATTGATTCCTTTCTCAAACAAATCCATTTCTTAAGCTTTCTATTTGTATTCTATTACGCACAGACATTTGCTCAGAATTTGATTCTGAGTCGCTAAATTAACCTGACAGTAAGTCATGGTATAAGATGAATATTGAAGCAGTTCATGTTTTGAGTGAATTTGTAGCCTTTCGTTAAACATTTTCTTGGCAAATTTTTATGAAAACTTTGTCATCGTTCACGATTTCCAATATTAAATTAAATTTCGTTTGAATGTAGTTTCTGAAAATTTCAACAAACCATAACTCAATATAATGATAAACTTGATCTTATTAAATAATTTAAACAGAAGAAAAATACTTTAGAGAATTTGAATTTGAATTTGTAAACAGCAATAATGATTTTGCTACAACATAAATCGGAAAAAAATTTGGAATAAGCAAATTATTTCGAAAAATCTATGTCATTTACGAAATTTGAAATATTAAAAATCTGTGAAGTTTGTATGAAAATATAAAAAAAAAAGTTTGAGAAAACTAGAATACGGTATTATCAGAATTAGTAATAAATATTCCCAAATGTGAGATTTTCATTGGAATTTTAACGTTTTAAACTCTGTCCAAGGCGTCAAAGCTGTTGAACTCGATCCTCAAAAGTTGTTGACGATTTATGAAATATATTTTTTTAAACCTTTAGTATCAATGGGTTAAAATATCAAAAATATGCAAAAAAAATTACAAATATTCTTTAAATATCCCAAAAGCAGATTTTCACTTTTGGAGAATGGGTTTAGGCCAAATCCAAATTAGTGGAACTTAAAAATAATCTTTTGAAAATCCAGTTGAGGCCAAGGTAATGTCAGTTGATCCAAATTGAGAAGTCAAAAATCACTGCCTTTTACTAAAACTGACTTATTACTTCAACCTATTTGGGTTGATTTTAAAGAATGATCAACTGAAATCATCGGTATATCACAACAACAAAAATTACTGTAAGTTGGACAAAAGCTGTTGCAGTTTATTTTATTGATTTTTTCTAGCACTCAATTTTGGTAGAATAAAATCTTAGTTTGAATACTTAAAAATAAGATTATTGTTGAATTTAATTAGATGTTCTGGCAAAAGGGAGCGGCCGTGGCTGACTGGTTACGGTGTTCGCTTTGTAAGCGAATGGTTCTGGGTTCGATTCCCATCTGCTCCCAACGAGAAAGTTAAGAACACATAAATTTGAAATGATGAATACGAACGAAAAATCAAAGTCGCTCGAGGCGGGGTTCGATCCCCCGTCCTTTGGATTGGTAAGCAAAAATGCTAACCACTAGGCCATGACGACTTGGTGAACTTGGACTGGAATTAGGAATACTATTACAGAGAGCGGGTTGTGGCGCTATAACCACGGCAAATAGTGTCCAGGGCATTCGTGGAAATACAATGTCCCATCCCAGAGGGTCCCGGAGTACCAAACCTTCTTAGCATGGTGCTCCCAACGAATACAACCAAATCTCGGAGCGTATGGTGGTGTGTCCCCACGCTTCTTCCTCCCCTGTCGATTCAGAATTGTGTTGTTGTTCGAACATTCTGTGCTCAAACTCAACCCAATTACGAGTCATCTCTGCGATACGGCTTTACGCAGTAAACCTGGCCGCTTTAACGCTTGTGATGTTTCAATGCATTCTAATGCAATGGCGCACTACAAACGTTAATAAATGACAAGAAGAGTGCTAGGCGTCATCTAACCTAAGGCACTCTCCAGGATCCCTTCGAAAGATTGGCTGCGCTAGGGTCTGATTAGATTAGATTAGATTAGAATTTAATTAGATGTTCTGGCAACCCTGTTAATATAGCTTTAAGTTAAATAAGTATCCTTACGTTACATAGAAAATTTTCGTAATTCATGTAAAATGAACTTCCGAAACCACCTTTGTGTAAATCTTTTCTTTTTAAAAGGATAAAAATTTGACTTCGGATGACTTTGCATTGAAATATTTTAATTAAAATTTTAATTAAAATGTGGAAAAGATCACAATCAGCAGAAAAAGATGAGGCTGAAAAAAGATTGTTGAAAAATCTATTCTGGTTTATTGAACTAATATTCATATCTTGATTCTAAGAGCAAACTATGAGATCCTTTTTGGATTTTTCCTCCGATTCGGAATTCGTATTCAAATGGTCCAAATCCAAAATGCACGGAAAAGTTGATTCTCGAAATCGTGAATTGTGTTCATGATTTTTAGAACCACGAAGGAATATATTCACGTTTAAAGTGCAAATGCACCATACTCACGAATAAATTCCTTCGTGGTTCTTAAGTTTATGAACACAATTCACGATTACGGGAATTATTTTTGTCTGTGTATGTTTTATTTGAGACCAGTTTTTTAATAACAAATATTTGTGTTGCACCATATTTTTTTTTAAAAGGTGATATTGTTATTTAGAACCTGATCATTTGAATCTAAAATATGTTCCATTTTTTTAGCAGCAAACTGTACTTTTCCATCTTATTCATCCGTTTCTCCAATATTCTTCCCCAACATCCCTCGAATGCGCTCTTTCTTCCTAAACATTTTTCCTCTCACAATTCAGCATGGAATGTCTTACCCCTTTCCCTTCCGCACCCAGCACCGCCAAGGGACAACCTCTGCTGTCGAACGTCTTTTCTCTCACTGGTATAAATTTCAATGATCGATCACATAGGTCGTCCCGCGGCCGAGGCCATCACAAACTGCTCGCCGGTCTGGTTTTCCACCGAGCATCTCCCTAAACATTCATCTTGAGATGTCGGGGTGAAAAAAGCGACCGGAGCAGCAAACACACACAAAAAAATAAATAACCAACCCCTCGGTCGAGAAAGAAAAAAAACCGCTCACAAGACCAGATGACGAGGACTCCGATGTTCACGTCCTCTCGGGGTGGGTTTGCGACCACCCCCATAAAGCATTTCATTCATCCGTTTAAATTTTTATCGATTTTCATATTATTTTCTCTATCAACATCCCTTCTGGTCGGAGCTAATGCTGGGTGGTGGCATCCCGAGATTCATCTTGGGAAACCCCGATGTAAACATCACACACCAAATCGCTCGAGGAGGCTTCGGGGATGCGTGAGCTGGAAAATGTGGCAACGAACGGGTTTGGTTAGCCTGGGCAGGTGGAAAGAACAAGTTTTGAAATTGCCTTGTTTTGAACGTAGATGAAATTAATATTGTAACAAAATGAACAATTTTTTTTCAATTTTGAAATTTGAAAATTTTAACGAAATGCATTTTCAAGTATAAATATAGGAGCATACGAATTGTATTATAAAACAAAAAGTTTATAATATCACAAATAATACAGAATTTAGTTGTGAAAAGCTTCTTAGATTAATAATTACTTGCTTTTTATTTGTAGACTTTGGTCGAGGACGAGGAAAGGCAAAAAAAATATGTTATTTTTTTAAGGTGAAAAGTAACAATTGTTAAGTCTTTAACCGATTTATGGTCTCAAAATTCGAAATGTTTAAACACTTTATAAATCTTCATTTGATTCAATTTCAATTCAACTGTGTTTTTATTAGAATTTAGCAGTTCTGTTCCAGGATGTTACATTTGCATTTCAGAGATTTGGAGAACCTTTCAACTGAGATCAATTCATAAGCCTTTTCAGGGAGGGTACATGTTTCTAAGTTTAGATTTTGCTAGCTGAGTGCTCTTTATTTGAATGAAAATTCATAAATTAATGGTTATACATTACTTATTTATAATGTATTCTGAATAGTTAAAATGCCTTTCGACTCACAGATCTTTTTGAAAAATGTTATTTTACAATTAAAATATATGTTCAGGAAAAAATCTTCTGCAAACGCAATGATATTTTTTCGATTGTGTAAATGCTTTAACAATTCGTGCATTTTTGGGTTACATAGTTCGTTCGATTTAAAGTTTCGAAAGATTAATTTTGATCATAATCAATGATCATGATCAAGAACACACATTGTTTTTTAACAAATTTGGAAAAAAAACAATATGGATGTTATTTGCCGTCAAAATAAGTGTTAGACTTCGGAATAGTATCGAAAAGAATTACTTTTCGATGCATGTGCTAAAAAGTTGGTCCCTAGAATTAATGCTTCAATTTTTGTATCAGTACTGGTATTAGGCTTCATCCATAAAGTACGTCACGCAAAAATCAGCCAAAATTTACCCCCCCTCCCCCCCTTTGTCACGCTTTTCCTATACTTATAACATGCAATGACACACTTGCTCAGACCCCCCCCCCCCCTCTAGAGTGTGACATACTTTATGGATGACGCCTTATTGACGATGAAAAGTAGGCCATTTTGTCAATTGAGAGTCGTTCCTTTTCTCCATCGAGGTTTACCGAGTTGAATAAATACGACAAGTGCAGAAAAAACAAGTTTTGCAACAATTTTATTTTCACTTAAGTGGCTAACAACATTTTTTGCAATTCTGAAAAACGCCTTTTGAATGGAAATTTATGTCAAGCATCCATGTGTTGAGTAAGTTCACCGTTCAAAACAACAACAAAAAATTAGAAATGTTACTTTTCGATACTAGTGCTGAAAAGTTTAACTTAGCAGCAACCATTTCAGTGTTGAAAAGTAGTACCGTTCAGCAGTGTTATTGAAAGATTTTAATTTGCTATTTTTATTATTTTTGGTAGAGAAAAGAAGGCCGTTTTGTCGCACGAGCATGACAGGAAAAGTAAGATGTTTCACGACGGTATTGCAAGAATATATGTTTGGCTTGATTCAGCTAATTGGATGTTTTAATTGGAAAATTTAAATAAATTTCGATTAATTATAAAAATATCAGTTTTGGTTGATCTATTTTGATTGAAAAATGGTACCCATTTTAAGTTAAGCTAACAATTAAATTTTTAATTTCCAATTGTTCTTTCTCATCATTACTTTAAAAAAAAAATCAAATAAAGATTTAACTTTGTTCGAATAAAATATTTTTTTTCAGAAATGCATACTGCTAATACGCTAAAACATGCCAAAATAATTTACGCTTTCAGAACTCAATATAATTTCTAGACGGTGAAGTTTAGATGGATTTTGATCTTTGAATAGATGAATGGATGTTCTAGACGTTGAATTCCGGAGATTTTTTTTTTTTGGAAAGGTTTAATAAACCAAATTTTCAGTTTTTGCTTTATGGGTGTTTTTTAACACCTAAACTCTCAAGCTCAAGAAAAGGGGGAATTTCCATACAAATTCCCCCTTTTCCTCGAGCTTTGGAGTTTTGGTGTTAATACCCTTGACTCAAGGCGGTTTCAAATACACCCAAAAAGCAAAAACTGTAAATTTGGTTTATTCGACCTTTTAAAAATAAACTCCAGAATTTTACCGTAAACCGGGGTGACTTTGATAGGATTTCTATTTGTTTTTGGAATATTTTCCAACAGGTAAGGGTTTTCTCAAGATTATTATTTTTAAAACATGTACTGGGGTAGGCCACACAAAGTCCATGCTCTATTTTGGAAAAAAAAGTTTTTTCAATAGTGTTTAGAAAAATAGTTACGTTAAAAAATCTTAGTTTAAATTCCGGAGTGACTTTGATAGCCATAGTTTTTCATTTTGCCTTCCTCACCTTACTTGGGAAAGGCTATAAAATCATTCGAAAAATGAACTTATTAATTTGACTTCGTAGAACCACCTTCACGTATACATATCGACTCAGAATCCTGTTCTGAGCAAATGTCTGTGTGGATGTGTGTAGGTGGGTGGACAAAAAAAATGTCACTCGATTATCTCCGGACTGGATGAACGGATTTTGACCGTATTAGTCTCATTCGATCCGTCTTGGGGTCCCATAGGTCTCTATTTAAAATCAGCAAGTTTAGTTAAGTACTTCAAAAGTTATGCTAAAAAAACGATTTTGGCGTATGTCCGGAAGATTGTAAAAAGGGTGGTTTTTGCAAGAAACCCTATTACGTTATACATTTTCAGCAAGGTATGAAAAAGACCTTTCCAATGAGCCCAACACATTGAAGATCTGACAACCCTATCAACAGTTATTAGCACTTTATTTATACACTTTTTGGGGGCCGGATCTCAGATATTTCAATAAAAATGATGTCCGGGTCCATCATGCGACCTGTCGTTAGTTAGATAATCGAAAGACCTTTCAAATGAGCCTAAAACATCGAGGATCTGACAACCCTATCAAAAGTTATTAGCACTTAAGTGTTATTTATACACTTTTTGGAGGCCGGATTTCAGATATTGTGATAGAAATATTGTCTGAATCTTCCATGTGAACTATCGTTGGATAGGTTTTTTATCAGACCTTGCCGATTAGCCAGAAATATTGAAGGTCTGCGAACCCTATCAAAAGAAATGAGTAATAAAGTTGATTTGTTAAACATGTTAAGGGGAAAGTTGCTATTTTTACTGATTGTATTGACTTTATGAATGTGAGGAAGGCACCAACCACCTAAAGGTGGATTACCCAAGTATTTTTTTTTTTTCAGGAGTTCTACAAGAGCTCTTTAAGATAGCTACAGCATAGCAGTTTGAACCGCGGTAGGATAAAACTCTCTTCAAGTACTCTTCCAAACTCCTGAAGAAGTTTTGAAGAGAATTTTATCCTACCGCGGTCCAAACTGCTATGCTGTAGCTATCTTGAAGAGCTCTTGTAGAACTCCTGGAAAAAAATGTTACTTGGGTAAGTAACGTTTTTAAATTATATTTAAGTTTTTCAAACTTTATTTGTACGTTAAATGTACCATCACTAAACTAGCTAATATAGTTTTTAAGAAAAAAAATCAATGTTTTTATTTAGTTAACTGAGTTTATAAGTTTTTTAACAAAATACATATAAATTTTAGGTAAAATTGTTAAAAAGTCGGGATTTTGCCTGAAATTTGTTAAACTAGTTTTGTTTCTAAAATTATCGACTTATTTTGCATTTTATACTGAATTTGAAGCACGAATCACAAGTTTTTACATTTTACATGAAATTTGTTCAACGAAAATCACTTATAAATTTAAAGATTTTTTCAAATTGTGTTTCAAAAACACACTATTTACAAACTTATTTAACCTTCTACTTGTGGAAAATTGTCCAAAGAATCCGAAAATGCATTCCGTTTTCCGATTCAAAACCATGTACATTAAGATTTAGTACATCACCCTCCTCGAGTGATCCTTTTTAGCCCCCAAAAATTGTTTTCGCATCGTGGCGCACGCCTTTATTGTGGGAACATTTTTCCAACCATCGCCACCACCCCACGTCCCCCAACTCCTCCCATTCCCACAATTCAAAGCCAAAGGAAAAGGACGTGAGTGATTTTCTTCCACTTGTGGCGGGGTTCGGCTGGATGGCTGGACACATAAAAATAAACTTGAAAGTGCGGTCATGTGTGAAATGTGTGTGTGCGAGTGTGGAAAGCTCCCTAAACGCGCTTGATACACTTTGTAGCAAACCAACAATTTCAATATATTGATTCGCTACGAGAGTGGGCTGAGTGCGGCTGATGGCTGTCGAAGGAGAGTTCAATGGAGTGGCTACGCTGGGAACACGCCGTCCGTCGAGCTTTGTAGACGGGAACGATCGATGATGGGTACTCTAAACTTGGGAATGGTGGTGTTTTTTTTATGTTGGTCAAAATGGTTTTCAATGTTGCTGGACGATTATGATTGTTGCATTGTGCGTGGGATTGAAGCTTGCCCGAAAACTAAATATTCATTAGTGTTGAATGAAAAAAAGAGAAGATATTTTATTTAGTAATTTTGTTGTATTAAGGTATTGCATGTCTATCACTATCTTGAAACCACCACGCGTGCGTCTTGCTCAAGTCAAACAAACTTCAACGCACCATACATTAGAAAGAGTTAAAATCTGTTCCACCTTTATCTCAACAACACGCATTACGGATTTCTACTAAGTAGCATGAAATATTAATCCCCTTCCTCGTGACGCCTTTCGTCAGTTATCTGAAATTGACCTCAATTTAAGTTTCTATTTAAAGCAACAAAAATGCGTGTCTTGTAATTTTCCCTTTCTAACTCACACACACAAACAAACTCAGAACACCAGCAAACGCGATCCATTTCCTCGTCCAAGATAACAACGCCGTTTCAGCGTGGTGGTGTTTTTTATTTAAACAGGAAAAAAACCGAACCCGAAATGAAAGCACTTGAACCACTTCACCGTCGTGGTTGCGTGTCTAATTCGTTTTCCCTCCAATTTCCATGCGATTTGTTCAACTTAGAAACTCGTGAGTGCGTGACTTTCGTCCAACCGGAATGAAAATCAGCTGATTTTTCCCTGTCCGTGTGACGTAATCGGACCACCATGGGGTCTCTCTCTCTCTGTCAGTCTGGCGACGGATCGATATGTCGATCCACCAGCAGCAGCCGGAAAAGTCGACATAACGAGGGGGCTAATAAAACGGAAAATTTTAAACCCTTTTTTCATCACGCTGGGCAAAGGATCCACCCACTTTTCCCTTGGACACGAACCTGACAAAAAAAAAAAACAACAACTCAAAAGCAGCACACTAGTTTCAGTCCACTCTCTCACACTCTTTCGGCTTGCGCTCTCTCTCTCTCAGAGCATGGGCCTGTTTTTCCCAAGCAGAGGCGCCGAGGAAAAACAGTACGAAGGAGGTGGTATGAAAACTATCTTTTTTTCGTTCTCCGTGTCACCTTGCCCCCCTCCCCAACAACCGAACGCCTCATTTTCGCCTTGCCCAAAAATTTCATACCCAACCCGGTGAAAAAGAGATGAAAACCGGCGTCGACCGAGAGTTTTCCGAGAGCGCACACCAACACCACAGTTTCTCCGGAGAGTTTGAGGAGTGGAGAAAGAAAGTCGGGCGCCCAAGAAAACGACGGCCCAAAAAGGACACACGATTTCCTTTGGCTTTTCGGCAGAGTGGGACGAGCCTGCCGCTGCAAGTCTCGAGGAAAAACCAGCAGCGATTTCAATGCAACTCGGCGGAGGCCTCTGCGTCGTCGTCGTCGGGCCGAGTAGATGAGAATTGGGGCAACGGGGGGAGGTCTGGCTGTGGGGCCGTTTCCGATCGGAAAATGCAATTTTGAGTGAGTGCAATGATGGGAAAAACGGCGAAAATTGTGCAGGGCTTGATGGGGTGGTAGAAATTAGAGGTTGTAAGGTGATGTTTCTGAAGTTTAAAAAAGGATATTTTAGCAATTTACCCAAGTCACAATTATAGTGTTTTTTATCTGGTAGGAGTTCATAAGAGATTTGAACAAATTATAAAAAAATCATGCGTAAAGACCAAAATGGACCATCTTCTAAAATTATCAAGAGTTGAATGCACACAGATCTTTGTTTAACACTTTTTTGTAACTCCAAATTTAAGGGGTTACATACATGTAAATCGGCAAAAATGTCAGAGGTCGGTTTGAGCACACAATTAAACTTTTTTCAAAATCTGTTTTCTGGGCATTAAAATATACATTTTCATCTATTAACAAAACAAATTTGAAGACGTTTGGTTTTATCGTTGCCGAGATATAGCTATTTGAAGTTAGCAGTTTCAGAAAACGGGTGCCACGATATCTCAACATTGCTTCGACCAAATCGGCTCAAAATTTTGGCGAAGACTCGTTAAACCAGTCCCGTGTGCATGACGAAGGCCGATATTCAAAAAGTTTATTAAAAAAAAAAAGATAAAAATATTTTTGTGTTTTTCATATAAAAAATCGCCAGTTTTAGATTTTTTTATTTTTTGAAAATTCGAAATTTCTAAATCGGGCTTCGTCATGCACACGGGACATGTCTTGGGAGTCTTCACGCAAAATTTCAGCCAATTTGGTCTATACCATCTCGAGATATCGTGGCACCCGTAAATCAACTTGGTGTTCAGAGAAAAACGCTCAAAAAGTTAGACAGATCGTCAGCTGTGTGCTATCTTGTGACAACGACCATTTAGTACTTTTCGAGAAAATCAATTTTTAAAGTTTGATGATAAATATTTTCAAAACTATGACTGGTAGAGTCAAACTTTTTGAAGCAATCGATTCGTATACTATCGCTTAACAAACGCTCTAAGTTTCAACTAAATTGTTTACACCAGTTAAAAGATACAGTAAATTATGTAATCAAAAATCTGAAAAGCACGTGTCACAAGTGTGTTTCGAAAGTAAAATTGTACTACGTGTCACAAGTGTGCACAGAATTCCCATACAAACTAAAATAAGCTCAAATCAATGGTTTAATCGACTTAATCAGTATGTTTTCAAAAACAAAAGATTGCATTGCTTTTAAAAAGTGTGTTTCAACATAAATTTGTGAAAAACAAGACAAATTTTCCACATTTTCCAACAAAATGTATGACGTGTCACAAGTGTGCATGATCATTTTGATGATAAATTGGTCTATCCCGCATAAAAAAGTACCATATAAAAACTTTTTTTCATATGGTAATTGAACTTTAAACTATATTGTTACTACCATTTCCAAAAATGTTTGACTACTATTTTAAAAATGGTATTTATATGGTTGGCATGAATTTTTACTATCCCACAAATGGTTTAACCATCTGGCATAAGGGTGGTTAGCAATGGTAACCTTAAAAAACTCAGTACTATTTTCGTCAAAAAACTGTTTGTTGTATGGTAAATAAATGGTTTAAGTACTATTTGGCAAAAAGTAACCTTAAATCAAACAGTTCACAAATAGTTTAATATAGTTAAATTTTAATTTTGGGAAATTGAAAAAACGATTTCACAAATAGTTACCATTTCTCAAAGTGTCATTGTATGATCCAATATGGTAATCAAATGGTAATTTTTTATCCGGGATGTCACAAGTGTGTATTGCGATATCCGGGAAACGGAAGCGAATTTCCAAAATCGGGTTAAAGCATCTTGTAGTGTTTACTAAGTATAGCAAAACGTCATCATTAACTCATTTTCGACCAAAATGGTCTATGTCACAAGATAGCACACAGCTGACGATATGGCTTTACGCATGGCAAAATTCTGAGCTTAAATCGTCTCTAACTCAGTTAAATCATGAAATATCTTCATGAAACTTTCAGGAGTGATTGAAAATCATCTTTTAAGTGGATTTAATAAATTTTCTGTCATATGAAATTTTGTGATTTTCTACATGTATGTAACCACTTAAGGGAATTCCTATTTGCAGTCTAAAAAATGCCTTATTTCAATATATTGAACTCTGTAACAAAATAATTCTAACAGGCTGAAACCAAACTTTTCGTCAAATCAAAAGACCTAAAACACCTGTTATAGTAACAATAGAAAAACTCGTATGAAAATAAACTTTTTTGACAGCGTTTATGTTAAAAGTTTGTTTCCTCGGTTGATCATCAAATCATTTGGTAACTCATAAATAAATAGTATTTTTGATATAATGGGAAGCATTAAAAGTAATGAAACGTCGGAAAAATGATTTCTTAAAATATGATCTGCTATTACCTATTAAAACTCTTAGATTATACCTCAAACTTCTCCAAAGTTCATGAAAATTAGGCAAAAATATAATCAATGCAATTAAAAAAAATTAATGTGCTTAGCAATTGGATTTATTTACACCAAAATTCTGTGGAAATATTGATAGGAACAACGTCTAAAAATTCTCAATTGAATGTATGAAAAATAAATCATTTAAGTCAAATACACTTTTTCAAATATTGGAACCAATATTTTTTTTCAATTTGTTGCTAAAAATCATTTTAAAATTGGATGCTTGAAACTTTTTTTTAACGAAATGATAAACAAGTTTCAAACATCCAAATTGAAACTTTTATTTTATTAGAATAATGACTAATTGTTTGCTAATTTTTTATTTTTATTTTTCGAAGGGAAGTCAGAAATAACTTTAGTTATTGAACTTCATTCAGTGATCAAAATCATTAAAATAGAAGAGCAATTCTCTGAGATTTCGTTCATTCGATTTTTTTTGTATTTTTTAATCCGGATGAAACTTTTTTGGTGCCTTCGGTATGCCCAAAGAAGCCATTTTGCATCAGTAGTTTGTCCAGATAATTTTCTATACAAATTTGGCAGCTGTCCATACAAAAATGATATGTGAAAATTCAAAATTTCTCAGCAACGAATGGTCCGATTTACAATTTTAAAATATGAAATAATCGTGAAATTTTCCGATCTTTTCGACAAAATATTTTCAATTTTTTTTAATCAAGACTAACAATTCAAAAGGGTCAAACATTCAATATTACGCCTATTTCAGCGATTCTCAACCTTCTTCTAGGTCGGTACCCCCTGCCATGTAAATCAAGTAGGCCCGGTACCCCCGTTGAGAATCGCTGGCCTATTTGAAATGTTAGTCTTGATTCAAAATTTTTGAAAAAAAATTTTTCGAAAAGATTGGAAAATTTCACGAATGTTTCATAATTCAACATTGTAAATTGGACCATTCGTTGCTGAGATATCGACATTAGAAAATGGTGTGTTGTTTGGGAGAGACTTAGAAAACATCAATTTTTCTGTTTTTAAACTTTTGCATGGCAATATCTCAGCAACTAAGGGTCGTATCAACAAAGTCCGTAAACGCAAAATATAGAGAATTTTTTCAGCTTTTCAAAAATATTTTTTTCAAAAGTGGGCAGCAGGTGCACCATTTTTAAAAAATCAATAACTGCGACTATTTTGAAAAAAAGTTACATAAAAATGGCTATAACATGAAAACGGTTCACTTTATCAAAATTTCACTAAAGTACTTTTTGATTGCAATTCTCGAATGAACAAAAACTCAAAACTCGGTCAAAGATTTTTTGCCCGTTCTGGAAATTTCAGAAAAGTTGGCAAAAAAAATAAAAACAGTATTTTGTTGCACATCAAGCTTTAGTGACAAAAAATGAAATTAAAAATCACCAAAATTTTTTTAACCGTGTATAATTTTTTTTCAGTGTGGTCCATATCCATACCTACAACTTTGCCCAAGACACCAAATCGATCAAAAAATTCCTTCAAAAGATACAGATTTTTGAATTTTCATACATCATTTTTGTATGGACAGCTGCCAAATTTGTATGGAAAATTATATGGACAAACTAATGTTGCAAAATGGCTTCTTTGGGCATACCGAAGGCACCAAAAAAGTTTCAGCCGGATTAAAAAATACAAAAATTAAAATTAAAGATAAAAGACCGATTCCGTAGAGAACTGCTCAGAAGTAAATTGTAAGTAGGTCACAGTAACACTAATGTTTCTTGTGGGATAACTGATAATATAATTCTAAAATCAATTCAGATCAAAAGAATTTTGGCTTTAAAAAAATTATGAATTTTATTACAAACTGGCCAGAAGCAACATTTCAGAAATTGAGGGAATTTGTTTTTTGCGCTAATTTTTTTTTTTTTTGATTGTTAAATTATTTTTAATAATTTTCTTGCAAAACCCTGTTTTCTTTTTTTTCTGTAACTGTAACTTTTTCACAAGAAAATAAAATAAATTTTATTTTCGAGATTCAAATTGGTTTAAGATAAATATGTAATTCGTGATAAAGATTTTCTTCAGTACTTTATTCTAGTTTAAAATCAATCACAATATTTTTTATTAATCATTTAAATTATGTTTGTTTCATGAGTTGTTACCATTTTTATTGAACTTATAAAATTTATTTTTTTCAAGCTTATTAAAACCGGTCCAAATCCAGACTCCAAAGAGTGTCCCACATTTTCATAAATTTTTCCAACCCCCAACAATGCCCTTCAACTCGTCAAGTTGTTCCTTCCTCCCCCACCTCGCTCCACCGGAACCAGGAATGCAATGGAAAAAATGTAAATTTTACGGTGTCAAATGGCTGTTTTAGGGTTCATATTTTATATCGCGCGCTGCTTTTCGCCGTTGTTGATGTACTAAAAAGGGTGAGCGCGCGCAACAGCAGAAATTTCAGCAGCTCAGCGTAAAGTGAGTTTTAAGGCAGGAGGGAGAAAAAAAAAACGCGCCAGCCAAAATGCTCGTTTTATATCGTGTTAATATTTTATGCTTCTCCTTTCCTGCTCCTTCTCGAGAGTCCTTTTTGACGTCGACGACTTCTCTGCCGGAGGGATAGAGTCCTTCATCTGATGTATTTTCGTATTTTTTTTCGCCCGCTGCCTTCAGGAAAAATAATCTCCCGTTTCACTCCGCAGGAGAGTGATGAGGGACGGCAGGCTCGAAGCGGTGTGGGGGAGGGAATCCTTCAAAAAAGATGACATAAACAGCCACCCGGCAGAGCAAATCGCTCAAACGAAAAAAGAACGACACGTTAAGGTTACTGCATATTTTATTATGAAAAATCAATTTTTGTAAAAGATTTTCGCCCCAAACGTGAGGTTCGAGGGATCGTAAAAATTCATACAAAATGTTGTCATGTCATAAATATCGCATCGAACACGCACGCAAACGCACCAACCCGGAACATTTTCACGGAAGCGCGCTGCGCGGGGGCAGGAATCTTATTAGGGATTACCACTTCCTTGCATGGAAGACGGGAGACGGAGGGGGTACGATTTTCCACCTGACGTGTTTTCTAGGTCGAAATCAGGTGTCGGATACGATAAGACGTTTTCTCGACCCCAAACAAACCATTTTCAAATGCGGGCAAGGGAGGGGAGAGGAAGGAGGGGACTCCCCAAAGTCCGATCCGAAAATAAAGTTGAACGAAAAATTAGTTTCCCATGCAAATGCGGCTTAAGGTCAAGAAAATATTTAAATTCTTGGCCGAAGGATTCTTCTGCCGCACATACACAGAGAGAGAAGAGGGTGGGATAAAAAAAGGTCCGGAAACAGTCGTGAAAGTGGATGGCACTATTGAGATTGAGGACGAGGACGGGAAAATTGCACACTTTTCCGGCAGCTTGAAATTGAGTTCGAAGTCGAGGTTGGAAAAGGTGCACCACGGAAATTGATTAAATTAAACTGTGTGAACTCTGTGGAACTGAGATTCTGGGCCAGGGGAAATTGGGGGGTGCGATTGTGGCAGAGGAGCAAGGTTGCAGTGATTTCCGGTGGATTTCGTTAGTACTCAATTAAAGAGGCACTGTTGGGAGGGAAGTTTTCTTGAAGCTGAGCAGGAAAACAATAATCGTCCAAGGGGTCATTCTTATGCAAAATTAGCTGAACTTTCCGAAAAAAAATACTTTCAAAAGCACACGATTGAGTTTTAGGGGTTAAAAATTCGAAAAACTGGTCAAAAATGGTCAAAATCATAACTTTTTCAAAAAACTTTTTTGTAAAATTCTGATAACTCGTGAAGAATACATGCAAACCCCTTATGTTTACATATCAAAATTTTTGTTTTTGTCTGCTCTACAACTTTGTAGAACATTGTTACATTCTAAAATGTAACCCTGCAGGAAAGAACCCTGTTAGAAAAAACACGTAATTTTAAAATGAAAAATTTTGTTCTAAATGAAAAAAATACCCTTCTGGGTTATTTCAGATTCGAAAAGTACATTAAATTTCCCATAAAATGACATGTCTCACGATTTTTGACAGTTGAGTAACGGGAAATGGCAGCGATTTTAAAACTATTTTTTAACTTTTTTTGATGAAAAATACGTTTTTTTCGGAATTTTAAGTACGCCATCAAATCGGGCGTCTAATTTTACACAAAAGTCCCTCTGACACCAAATTTCTACACTAAAAAATGAGTTCGCGTAAACGTGAACAGAGTTCATGCCACCGGGAACCAGCAAAAAAACTGTTCAACTTTTATAGTGCATTGCACCATGAAAGTGAACAGTTTTGTTCCTGGTTCCCGTTTATTTTCTGAGATACAAGGTATAGAATATTTTTGTTTTCGACAAAGTTGCTCAACTACCAAAAATGAACAACTCTCTCGAAGGAACCAAAGCTCTATCTTCAATAGATACCGAAATAAAAAATAAAAACTATTTTTATAATAAACACTGCTTGCGACAAACACATAGCGACCGCGTCGTAGGCACAGGGATCGTCTGAAGTGAAAACTAGTATAGCAGAGTGTTCATAGAGAGTTTTTATGTTAAATGCTCTCGTCTGAATGGTTGAAAGAAATTTCAGATAAAATTTTACAAATTTATAAAATTATAATCTTTTTATTGTACTGGTAAGTAATTAAGATTAGAAACAATAAACTTATTTTACAGCTATTTTTATGTTTGTATTGACAAAACAAATGTTTAACAAAATTACAAGTTTCGTACAACAAATTAAGATAAAAAACAATTTCAAATACGCAAGTTAAAAAAATAAAAACTAAATCTTCTAGCAATTATTTCAATTTAAAAAAAAATCAGTTAACATATGTTAAACCTTATAAAGATTTCAGGAAACTTAGCCATTTTATTTAATTCAACAGAAAAAAAACTATATTTTCCTTATTTTTCAAGCAAGATAATCATTAGAAAGTTTCAAGCTCTAACTAATCTCTATGATATTTTTTGTTTACATTTTGTCACCTTTTTTAAATAAAATAAGAAATTGAAATCAAATAGCAAAAACCATTTTTTCTTTATTTCTCAAGCAAGGAAATCAGTGAAGAGTTTTTAGCTCTAAATGCTCTCTATGGAAATTTGCCATTTTATTACCTGTATTCTAAATATTTTTTTTATTTCTCAAGCAAGGAAATCAGTGAAGAGTTTGAAGCTCTAAATGCTCTCTATGGAAATTTGCCATTGTATATTACCTGTATTCTAAATATTTTTTTTATTTTTCAAACACAAGAAAGCAGTGAAGAGTTTGAAGCTCTAAATGTTCTCTATGGAAATTTGCCTTTTTATTTCAGTTTAAAAAAAATCAGTCAAAGGAAATCAATGAAAAGTGTTTAGCTCTAAATGCTCTCTATGGAATTTTGCCATTTTATTACCTTTTTTTAAAAAAAAATAGCATTCGAAATTTATTTAAAAAAAAAACATTTCTTTTCAATTATTTTCAAGCCAGGAAATCAAAAAAGAGCAGTAAAATGGCAAAATTCCATTGAGAGCATTCAGAACATAAACATTTCACTGATTTTCTTGCTTGAAAAATAAAAAAAAATATTTAGAATACAGGTAATGAAATGGCAAATTTCCATAGAGAGCATTTAGAGCTAAAAACTCTTCACTGATTTCCTTGCATGAGAAGTAAAGAAAAATAGTTTTTTTTTTCTATTTTATTTCAATGGCTAAATTTATTTTAAAAATCAGGCAATAAAATTTAAAAAATCCATAAAGAGCATTTAGAGCTTTAACTATTTACTGTTTTCCTTGGATTTTTCTTATTTTATTTCAATGGCTAATTTTATTTAAAAAAAAAAATCAGGTAATAAAAAAGCGTAAATGTAAATTACAGCTAAAAACTCTTTACTGATTTCCTTTGTAAGAAAAATATAAAAAAAAAATTAGAATACAGGTAATAAAATGGCAAATTTCCATAGAGAGCATTTAGAGCTTCAAACTCTTCACTGCTTTCCTATGTTTGAAAAATAAAAAAATATTTAGAATACAGGTAATAAAAAGGCAAATTTCCATAGAAAGCATTTAGAGCTTCAAACTCTTCACTGCTTTCCTAGGCTTGAAAAATAAAAAAAATATTTAGAATACAGGTAAAAAAATGGCAAATTTCCATAGAGAGCATTTAGAGCTTCAAACTCTTCACTGCTTTCCTAGGATTGAAAAATTAAAAAAATATTTAGAATACAGGTAAAAAAAAATGGCAAATTTCCATATAGAGCATTTAGAGCTTCAAACTCTTCACTGCTTTCCTATGTTTGCAACTTTGTCGAAAACAAAAATATTCTATACCTTGTATCTCAGAAAATAAATAGTTTTTTTCTTGTTTTGCACAACTAAAATCAATCAAATTGTAATGACGTCCAAGACAATAACATAGAACCTTTTGGTACCAGCAACTTTCTAGAACATGTCAACTTTCTAGAACTTATCGTTTTTGAGATATATGCAATTCAATATTATTTTTCCCCATACAGAGCTGGCTCTGTTCCCTGCATACAGAGCTTAGCTCTGTTCTACCATACAGAGCAGGTAAGGAGTTTTTATTGAGCCTGTAGAGCTCGATGCGTCTCTGGTTGGCATGAACTCTGTTCACGTTTACGCGAACTCAATTTTTTAAGTGTATCTCTTCACGGTTGCGAGCTACTAATCACTGAAAAACGTGTCATAGTAAAAAACCAGAAAAATGAAAGGGGTCGTACCGCCCCACCGTCACGAAATATCGAAAAATGGACCTCGAATTCGTGATCAGGAACTAAAATAACCCCTTAGAGCAAAGTTTCACGCAAATCGAAGAGGGGTCAGGGCAACTGCTGTGTGAGTTGGCGGAGAATGACCCATATATTGAAACTAGTTCATTTTCAGGAATGCATAATTATTATTTTTATTCAATCTTACACAACTCGAAATTTCTGGAATTGATTTGAGTAAACACTTTAGTTTTGTCCAGGCATGATAGAATTGGTATTCTTGAACACGTTCCAATCGACATTATTACATTTTATTGAATATCCTGTCAATAATTAAATTTTTAAATTTGGGGTTGAATGCTATGGAAACACCTTAAGTAATCATGGTTGCTTAAGATGGTTCCATAGCAATAAACCTCAAATTTACAATTTAATTTATCGGCAGGGAATTCACTATAAATCTATTCTGGAGCAATTCCATGTCAAATAGGGAATCGGTTGTACCGGACCCTCTCCGATTTCAATGAAACTTTGTAGACATGTTATCCTACGCTTATGTAAGCCATTTTTGTGTATATGGAGCCAGTTTCACTCGATAACGACATTTGAGAAGGGCGTTAGTTTTTTTTATTAATATTTTTGGAATTCGTAATTTAAATATTTCTATATCTAAAACTCTATATATAAACTGGCTCCATATACACAAAAATGGCTTACATAAGCGTAGGATAACATGTCTACAAAGTTTCATTGAAATCCGAGAGGGTCGAGAAAAAAGTACCTAAAAAATTCCTGTTTTGGGCTGGAATTGCTCTATGTTGTTTGAAGTGTGTTCAAGAAGCCAAAATTTGTCATACCTTAATAGAATTAAAGCGTTTACTCACATTGGCTTCAATAATGTTGAGTTGTGTTTTTACTCAGGGTCAATAAAATCTTGAACTAAATTTACATCTATTTTTTTATGTTTCAAATTGGCATATTTTAATTATTTAAATAAAAATATCCATGAAGCCATCTTACTCTTAAAATCTTACATCCATACTTATTTCAAATAAGGGTCATTCCACCTGAAGTGTGCAAGAAAAAATGCAAATTTGAAAATTACCATCCCCGATTCTGCTCAAATTTGGCAGAGCTGTTGAGACTATCAAAACATGCAAAAAATCCCGAATTTCATCCAAATCGGACCACCCCCTCCATTTTTGTACCCTCCCAAAAAATCGACATTTTGGCGTTTTTTGAGCAAAACCCCTATCTTCAAACGACGATAACTCAGGAACCACAAATCTTAGAGGGTCGGTCTTAGACTCAATTTTGAAGGAAATTGGACGTAGAATCCATTTCCGTGATCAAAATTTAGATTAAAATATTTTTTCTACCTGTATTGCGCAATTGAAAACTTTAAATGGCCGTATCTCAAAACAGCCCTATTTATTTTTTGAATTTGACCTCACCATCGTATTCCCCGTCCGATTTTACATAAGAATCACTTATCGACAAAAAGGAATATGTTTCGTTCAAGAGATATAGAATTTTAAAGTTTTAAGTATTCGAGATTACCTGTATTTGCTGTATTTGCCGCATCTGCTAGAAGCACTCGGGCGCGCTGATCAATAACTGCTACCTGATTATTTATTGAAATAAGATTTCATCCCAAATAATCATTAGCAAATCAGGCAAAAATTGAATGTACAACACTGTAGGAAACTGCTGTATAATCTTGAATAAATAAAATACGGTGATTTTGTGTGCTAGCCCACAGGACAGAGCAAGAACGACACGCAATACAGGGCACAATGAAATTCCCGCAGAGCTAGCAGCACTTAAGAAAAAGTGTACGATACATTATC
Organism: Culex pipiens pallens; assembly: GCF_016801865.2. NCBI lineage: Eukaryota > Metazoa > Arthropoda > Insecta > Diptera > Culicidae > Culex > Culex pipiens. The sequence goes on along the minus strand of NC_068939.1, from coordinate 95,380,739 downwards.
GTGTTAAAAATTATGAATTAAAATGAATAAAACTCTCGTAAAGCATGATTATGATTAACACCTAAACTCCCCAGCTCGAGAAAAGGATTTTCCATATAAATTCCCCCTTTTTCTCAAGCTTGGGAGTTAGGGTGTTAAGGAGGAGGATTTCTAGAGTGTATAAATGTGAAAAATATATGAAAATCACAAAGATTAATCTGATTTATTATCTGCTTAAGATCAAATTCAGTTGTGTTGATTTCGACACCGTCCGAAAAAAAATCTTTTTTTTTTTGTTTGTCAATCATTTTGAAATCTTAGAAGACGATACAGCTGCTGTCCACTGTATCAGAAGTATATGTTTTTTTTTAAATTAAATGTACCAGAATTGAAAAAGATCATCAATTATTCAGATGAAACTGGCTCACAATATAAAAATCGGTTTAATATGATCAATATTTCAAACCGTAAGGCAGATTTTGGGGTTTTTGCTGAATGGCACTATTTCGCTACCGCACATGGCAAAAGCTCTAGAACCCATGTGAATTATTTCATCTATTACAGCTAGCTCTACATTTGTTAATAAAAGAAGAAATAAAAGAAATAATGTGATAAAGTGGGAAGAAATGAGGAATTAGGAAAAATATGAAAATTGTATTGTAAAAACTCTGTAGCATTTGCAAATAAATATAAAAAGTTAAATTTTTACTTAATATGGTTCAATGACACTGAGATCAGGAAAAACAGTGCATTAAAAATTACCCAATGAAAATTCCTTAAACCAAAAATAGATTGTTCAAGGTATTGATTATCTCAAAATCGTATAAAATTATAAAAAAATATTCATCTTACAGAACAACAGGTAGTAATTATTGATCAGCACGACTGAATGCTTCTAGCAGATGCGGCGAGTGTAGCTGATGTAGGTAATCTCAATTACTTAAAACTTTAAAATTCGATATCTCTGGAACGAAACATATTCCTTTTTGTCGATAAGTGATTCTTATGTAAAATTGGACGGGGAATACGATGGTGAGGTCAAAATCAAAAAATAAATAGGGCTGTTTTGAGATACGGCGATTTAAAGTTTTCAATTGCGCAATACAGGTAGAAAAAATATTTTAATCTAAATTTTGATCACGGAAATGGATTCTACGTCCAATTTCCTTCAAAATTGAGTGTAAGACCGACCCTCTAAAATTTGTCGTTCCTGAGTTATCGTCGTTTGAAGATAGGGGTTTTGCTCAAAAAACGCCAAAATGTCGATTTTTGGGAGGGTACAAAAATGGAGGGGGTGGTCCGATTTGGATGAAATTCGGGATTTTTGCATGTTTTGATAGTCTCAACAACTCTGCCAAATTTGAGCAGAATCAGAGATGGTAATTTTCAAATGGTGTTCCGCTTCAGATGGAATGACCCATAAAACAATCCTCCTACTCATAATTCACCCTCTCACAACTTTTGACAAGCCAAAATTACCCCTCGAATTCATCAAACTACCACTTGAACCACTCTATCATCGTCGTCCTCGCCGTGCTCGAAAGTGCCACCAACATAATCATAATGATTACTCCTTTCCACCCTCCCTCCCCTCTCGCATAACCGTATCAATTTGTTAAAAACTTTCCCTTCGCCGCTTTTTCCCCCTTACAGCTGCTCAAGTGTATTGGTGTCGTTTTTTCCCGCGATAAATCATACACCTTGTAACTTCTCATTCGGCAGTTGTGGCACGCACCTTTTCTTCATGTTTTTCATCCTTTTGTTTGGTGCGAGGGGGTGGTGAAGAGGAGGTTTTCCACGAAAAAGAGCTCGCGCCCGGAAACAAATGGGGTGCCATGTTCGATTGCAGCGACTCCGCGTGACAAATTTGAAATAAAGAGGCCGACAATTATGCCCAGGTGGCACGGCGCGAGGATGATTCCGGAATCGAGCATTTTGCCTCAGGGGCTCGTCGGCGCTCACTTTTATAGGCAATCATCAATTCCACAAAACACGTACTTGAGGGCCTCGTTACGCGCTGGATTCTGCTCTGCCAGGATGTTCCATTACCCACGCCGGAAGTGCCCTGATTCGGAGCCAGTCAACCGTCGTCGACATGTCGGTTCCATTTTATGACTTACGATCCCGGCTCTGTTCAGTTCCGATTGAGTCTCTCACTCAAAAACCAACCGAACAATCGGAATTTATTTATGCGCCCCCTCTGTTCCGAGTGGGTATATCTCCGGATCGATAATGTTGGGTTCCCCGGTCGGTCTCGGTTGCGGTTTTTTGGTACTCCATACAGATCTCCCCCCCCCCCAGAAGGATAAGTAGGTAGATAAGCCTTTTTTTCCACCTCCCCCTAAACCACCAACCTGGGAAGCAACATGAATATCCCATTGTTATTTCCCAGCCAGCCGAACGAAAATAAATGTCGAAAATTATTGCTTTCCTGGCGCTCGCACTGGAGATGTTGCTTCTTTTTTTTGCCGCCAGTTCCTTCATCTTATCCCGAAAAGAAGCTCCACTTGGAAAAAGGCGAGAGCCGAGCTTTTATGTGCTTCTTAATGCATATGTATTAGTCCCACCGGTAATGGGGTGAAAAACACAAACACAGCACAGCCGGAGATAAACTCTGTGCGCTGAAGGAGTTTGGCAGGCGCTAAACGGGAATAAAATGGAAATAAAAAGAGGATTCCGAAGGAGCAGAGCTTCTGAGAGACCATGGCAGTACTTCATGTGGTGGCAGCGTTGGCGATAAATTGGCCGCGGACTGAGATTGATTCACTTAAGGTTGGTCGGGGAGATCAGAACTCGGCGTGGTTTTGTTTCTTTGGAGCAAGGCTGCTGAATTTCTTTTAATCTTTTAAATTTTGGGTTGAAATGAGACCCAAATCTGATCAATTTGACAACTGAGTAAAGTTGGGGTAAAGCGTCCAATATCACGACCCGCAAAAAACCCTGGGAATTTCCGGGATATATCATGACAAATATTTCCTGTTTCCCGAAAAAATTAATTAATTTCTGTCAAAGTTAGATTGAAAAGTCATATGATATTGAGCCTATAAAAATCAATTCAAGGCGTTTTCAGTGAGACAAACTACACAAAACTCGACTCTTAATTTTTAATTTGAAAGGTTTGTAAACAATCTCTTTGGGTTAAATATTGATTTGAAATTTTCGTTTTAACCACCCCAATCACATTTCTAATTTATTTTATTATTTAATATCAAAATTCAGACCGCAACTAACCGCACTAATTTTTAATACAATTTTTGGAAATTAAAAATAAATAAATAAAAAACATAAAAACATTCACCAGCCTTTCTTCTCACTACTTTTGTATGATACATGAAAGAATAATTTTGATGCATTGAGATATAGGGTACTGGAAATTAAGTTACATTTTCACTGTAAAATTATCTTGTCAATCATCTTCTATGGATATAAGCCATTTCTGTGTATATGGAGCCAGTTACACTCGATAATGCCATTTGGGAAGAGCGTAAGTGTTTTAAATATTTTTGTATTTCGTAATTTAAATATTGCTGCATCTCGAAGCCGTTGCATCGTATCAAAAAGTGGTCAAAGACAAACTTGTAGGAAATTTGACGGGCTTTTCGAAAAAAATACACTGAAAGAAAAAAACACTCCGCTTTTATGAGATTTTTAATGAGAGTTTAAAAGTCAAATTTGAGGGTGAGCCCAAGTTTTTTTTTCGTTAAATTTTTTTTGTGAAAATAGCCTAAGATGTTACAAAAAGACTCACGAAAAATGCAGGATTAAGCAACGCACCTAAAAAAATACAAAAATCATTTACTGAAACTGTTCTTTTTTTTTTCAAAAGTGCTCTAAACATCAAAATTTTCAAAATCGGAACACAAGAGTCGATTCTCCAGTCTACAAAGTTTCATTGAAATCGGAGAAGGTCAAGAAAAAAGTACCTAAAAAAATCCTGTTTAGGGCTGGAATTGCTCTATGAAGACTTCACACTGTACAACAGCTGTAGTTGACAATTTTCAAAGTCAACTCGACCAATCTACGCGGCTGCAGAGTGAGACTTATTTGACCTTATCTTATATCTTTCATTTACAAGTTACAAAAAAATGTGTGGACTTTGCGAAACATAACTAAAATTTAGTTTCAAATTCAATACGAAAGCCTATAATTGTTACCAGAAAACCTCGAATTGAGAGCAAGTCTCACGATAAAGTATTCTAATTTCGTTTTTACCACTACCACCACCAAAAACTCATCTATGTCTGCAGGTACTGCTAACACAGAGAGTAACAGCGGCGAGCATCTCTTATCACCCCGGGGTGGGTGGTCGTCACGAAGTTCTCCCCCCCCGAAAGAACGTAACATAATTGAACACCACCAAGCGAGGGTTCTGGGTTCCCCTCTACCTCCCGGAATCCCTTTCCAATTCCACCCAACCATTCGTCTTCTTCAAGCTGTTTCGAAAAACGCCTGAGTCCGTGGCCGTGGCTTTAATAATTCAGCAGCAGCACCACGCAGGCAAATGAAGGGGGTTCTTCCTCCAAGTGAGTGTTTGGTTTTCGAACGTCGGCAGCAAAGGGACAAAACTGAACGACGAGTTGGCTCGTGCCGCTATTCAATAATTTAAATTATTTCGGCAAGATTATAGGGGTTGACAGTGAAGACACGAATGACAGCGGCGTCCGCGGCGTCCTCGTGATGAATGTAGACATTCGGTAGACACCCTCCTGGTCGATGTTGGGTGAGGGGGGTAAAATGTAGGTTGGTAGGTTCTCCGATGATCTAGGATGGTTGGCTGGTCTCTTCTTTGGCTGGAGAATCGTGAATTAAACGCGACACGAACGGCTATATAATTTAGAAACTCGAAGACCTGGATGGATTGGGAGGGGGAGTGGAGAACCGGTCTTGAAGCAAAGTGTGTGTGTGTGCGGGTGACACAAAGAAAAATACCTGAAGCCTTGGGTGGCGGGATGGATGGCGGGTGATGTCCTTGTGATGTGACAATACCATACCATTAGGACAGCGGCGCGGACAGGGCGATGGAGAGTTCAACGCTGGGAATGACATTTTCTCATGCCTTGGTGGTGGTGGGGTCAGGGAGTAGGAGCTATAAGGGGGTGGTGGAAGGGATACGACGACCCTGAAGCCACGTGGATTGGACGAGTGAGGGTGGTTGAACTGTTTTATTTCTCCGTGTTCTTTTTTTTCTGCATAAATTAAAGCTGAAATTGTTACGGTACCACGCCTGTACTTTGTGAAGGTGGTTTGGACAGGCAATCATTATCATGGAATAGAAGTTTTTAAAATTGTCAACTACAGCTGTTGAACGATTTCGAGACATCATATAGGGTGATTGACAAGAAAATTTAAAGAGAAAATGTTTCTCCAGTTGCATATTTTCCCAATGTTTTAACTTGTACTTGTACTTTAATGTGTCAAACAAAAGCTGTCAAAAGAACAGCAGGTGGTTCTTAAAAATGAGAATTTGACAAGTTGTTGACATCACAAAAGTTAGGTTGACTTTTAACAACTGTTTTGGTTCCCTTTATTCTGAAATTAATTCTTGATGTATGACAAATAGTTCCATTTTATCTATATATAGTGCAAAAAAACAAGTTTTTAAAAAATATCCAGCAAACACTATCATTAAAATCATTCCAGGTCAACTGAGTACACTTTTGGACTCGACCTTCACCGATTTGGACCAAACTTGGAGGGAACGTTCATCTATCGATAGTTAACAGAAAACCCAAGTTTGGTGCTTATTGGACCATACCTCTATTTTTGGCACCGCCCTCTTTTTTGACGATTTTCTAAAAAACTTTTTTTTCTTTTAATCATTACTTTGCAACTATTTGAGCAAAAGACTTTCTAAAGGTTGCATTTTATAGAAAATTGTCCAAGGAATTCGATAAAAATAAAATTTTAACCCTGAAATGCCCACTTATATTATATTTTAACGTTTTAAGTATTAAAATTAAGTTTTGACCAATTTTTATTTGTTTTATTTTATCACCATCGTGTTCCCCGAACAATTTTACATAATAATCAATAAAGACCTCAAACTAAAATGAACAATTGGCGAGATACAGCGATGTTAACTGAAAAAAATTTGATTTTGCGCTGCACTCTGTCCTATGAATTCAAATCCGAAATAAGTTTCTCACATATAAAAACTGAACTATGCGGGAATCATCCCTTTTTGTTGAAAAGTACACCATGTACTTCCGAGTGCTGCGCAAATCAAACTCATGTAAGTTTGATTTGCAACAAAATTTCATTAGAAAAATAGACAAAACTTTAGTCAGGATAAAAATTGCATAATTTAAATTGTTTTTTTTAAGTTTCAATAAAATCTTAAATTTTCCAGTAAACTATAAAAAAACAATATGAACATTATGAAAAATCTCAGATCTACACTCTTCTTAAATATCAACATAAAAATTAAAAGAAAACTTGAGAAAGTAAAAACTCCGTCTTAAGAAATGTTATCTTTATTTTGTGTACTGAAGAGTACCAAATTTAGGTTAAAATTCTCAAAGAATTAACTGATTATAATTTTTAACTTTAAGATTAATGTTAAAGTAAGTGTATTTTATTTATCAATAACCTTTAAATTCTTCAAACATATTACTACAATCATTCTGAATATATGGATGTAGGGGGAGAGGGGGTAATATGCACCCCGTAAGGGAAAACTGTGATTTCTCAACCATTATTGAGGTTTTGCAGCGCGACTGTGTTTGAAATGTAGGTGGCGCCAAAATGAGGTTACTTGCCAAAAATCGCATTTCTTTCTGCTGGATTGAAGAACAAAATCGCTTATTTCTCATGATTCCCTGCATCAATCTTAATGAAACTGGTTGCAAAAGACGAGAAAAATTTTTTGCTTTAAAATAATGAACATCATTTTTTGGGCGCGCAAAAATTTGTGACCTTTTTCTTTAAAAAACATGTTTTGGAACACGAAAAAATGAGTTTCCCCGTATATATCAATGAAATAAACAGTTATATAGTTGATAACAGATGTGTTAACGTATATTCAACAATTTTTATTGATTTTTGACAGACTGTCTTGCCAAATACTCCAAATTACTATCTTTTTCTAAATTTTCAGTTCTCTCATAGAAAAATCAAACAAATATTGGAAAGTTGTACACCAAATTGTTGGAAATAATTTTTCTCATCCGAATCCGGCATAAGTTTTATAAAAATGTTGATTATGAAGGAAAAAACACATTTTTTCAAAAAATCATAGGTTTACGCTATTTGTTCATAGGTGGCGACATGTGTCTTTTAGCTTTGCTGCAAATCCTCTATAGCATTACTGTGGAAGTATTTTGTTCGATGTTCTAAAACAACTATTATTCTTCGTCATCCATGTGAAAAAAGTCTTTAAAAACCTCAAAATTGTTTAAAAATGTCCAATTTCTTAAAACATTTTTGATTCATTTCAAACAACCATGCGTGGCAGAATGCACCACAACATGGGGCAAAATGCACCGGGTAAAAGCAGTTTTCACTAGTCACCACTAGATGACACCGCTGTTTTTATAAAGGAGCCTCACAGCGGTGCATTTTACCCCGACCACGCTTTTTGCAGAAATTTTAATTAGAAAAGCAGTTTTTGATGTTTTTGGACTCATCTATCTACAGAATAATGAAGATTATGGCAAAAACTATATTCCTTAACACTTACAATATCAATAAATGCTTTTTATACTGTCCAAAAATCATAATGAAAGTTCAATGAAAATTAGATGAAAACACGACATTTTAAAATATTGCAAATAACCTAAGCTGTTTTTATACAACGATGCTCAAATTTTTACAGCATGGTTTAGCAATGTTAAGCTTCCAATTTCTATGATTTTTTCCCGGAAAATTCTTGCAAATACCGAGAAAAGCAGGGGTGTATAATGCCCCGGGGGTGCATATTACCCCCTCTCCCCCTATCAAAATTCGTTACAAACATCTTGTAAAGCATCAAAAGCTGAATTTCTAGCAGTATATATTTTAAAAATCTCATGACTAATGCTTTTTGTTTCATTTTTTGACTTTTTCATATAAGGTGGTATGCTGGTTTTGATGATTTTTGGCTTTCTTAGTCAAATAAATAAAATTCAATTGATTTGTTGTTTGAAAATGCCCGACGTTTCGATTATTTAAGTCACAAAAAAGACAATTTTAAAACAAAATTTCAGATGGATCAACCCTTAAAAAAACAGTTAATTGGACTTGTAAAGAGGATGCGTTTTTCGACAAATGTTCAGCATTTTATTTTATTTTTGAAGATTTAAATCCAAACTAACGGATTCTCTTGATAATAAATGCTGTAAAAATCAAATAAATTTGCACTTTTTTCATAAGTTTTCTTACTGTTTACTTTGTGCTTTGACTTGTGTCATCTTCTTTAATTTAAATGTCTCATAATAAAAGCGTTCTACCTCCAGCAGATTCCCCAACGCTCTTGAACGTTGAAGTCTGACCAAAAATCCCTCGGACGAGGGTGGGCAGGGGCAAGAATGAAAATTAGAATTCGA